>NW_027142252.1:0-262500 GCF_036365525.1 Heterodontus francisci | reverse complement strand
TACTAGAGTTCTGTCCAGCATGGGGCATTGTGCTGACCATACTGGAGCTCTGTCCAGCATGGGGCATTGTGCTGACCATACTAGAGCTCTGTCCAGCATGGGGCATTGTGCTGACCATACTGGAGCCCTGTCCAGCATGGGGCACTGTGCTGACCATACTAGAGCTCTGTCCCGCATGGGGCATTGTGCTGACCATACAAGAGCCCTGTCCAGCATGGGGCATTGTGCTGATAATACTAGAGCCCTGTCCAGCATGGGGCATTGTGCTGACCATACTAGAGCATTGTCCAGCATGGGGCATTGTGCTGACCATACTAAAGCCCTGTCCAGCATGGGGCATTGTGCTGACCATACTAGAGCCCTGTCCAGCATGGGGCACTGTGCTGACCATTTTGGAGCTCTGTCCAGCGTGGGGCATTTTGCTGACCATACTAGAGCATTGTCCACCATTGGGCACTGTGCTGACCACACGAGTGTACTGCCCACCATGGGACACTGTGCTGACCACACTAAAAGTGGCCGGCTGTGTGGTTCGCATCATTTTATGGGTCCCATTTTCTGCGCCCTCAGCACCAGTGGGTCTGTAGAGTTGAAAATCGTGGCTGGGAACAGATACAGAGAGAAAGAAATTCACTTTAAAAAGAGAATTGAGAAAAGATTGAAGGCATATTATTTGCAGAAATATGGGAAATGCACAAGAGAATGGGACTAATGGAGTTTTGAGGCCATGGAGTGATTCAGACTCAAGAATGAGAATATTAAAATTAAGGTGCTGCCAAACCGTGAGCCATTGTAGATCAGTGAGCACAGGGGTGATGGGTGATCGGGATTTGGTGTGAGTTAGGATACAGGCATCAGAGTTCTGGATGGGCTGTGGTTTATGGAGGTTTATAACTGGGAGGGTGACCAGGAGAGATTCGGAATCGTCAAGTGTGGATTTAACAAAGGCACATATGAGGGTTTATGCAGCAGATGGGCTGAGGCAGAAGTGGAGACGGGTGATATTACTCAGGTGGTAGTAGACAGGGTTGGTGATGGAGAGAATTTGGAGATGAACTCAAGTAAGGTAAAAATAGAACACAGAGGTTGTAAACTGTCTGGTTCAGCCTCAGGATCGGGTATGTGGTTCACAGATAGGGGATGGAGTTTGTGATGGAGACCAATGGACCAATGACACTGTCTTCTCTCTTCCCACAATTTACGTTCCAGAACAGTATTTCAGTAAACAGGGTTTACAGATCTCCTAGCTGGAAATAGTGACAGTATCAGCAGCAAAGAGGAGACAGTAAATTACAAGAACTGAAATACCGTTCGCAGTGGTTTATGCAGCTGATTTCTGGAGATAGAGATTCAGCAGAAATAACAACAGCAGAAAGGAGGGCAGAGAAAATTACAGGAGCAGTAATGCAGTTAAACATGGTTAATCAAGGTAATTACTGGAGATATTCACCGGGATTAACAACAGCAGCAAGGAGGGTAGAGTAAATTACAGGAATATAATACAGTTAAACATGGTTTAAGGAATAAATACCTGGAAACAGATACTAACCAGGGACACCAACAACACCGAGGATGGGATAATAAATGTATTGAGCAATCCGAAGTGCGAGGTAGATGCGAAAGTCTAATGAGAACCGATCATAATGTGTAGAAAGATCGTGAAGTTCTGAGGATAAACTCTTGCTCATTGTTGTAACATTCCAATCTATTGTTCTCAGATTCTGACCCATTGTTCTCAGATTCTGACACATTGTTCTCAGATTCTGACCCATTGTTCTCAGACTCTGACCCATTGTTATCAGATTCTGTCCCATTGTTCTCAGACTCTGACCCATTGTTCTCAGACTCTGACCCATTGTTCTCAGATTCTGACCCATTGTTATCAGACTCTGACCCATTGTTCTCAGATTCTGACCCATTGTTCTCAGACTCTGACCCATTGTTCTCAGATTCTGACCCATTGTTCTCAGATTCTGACCCATTGTTCTCAGACTCTGACCCATTGTTCTCAGATTCTGACCCATTGTTCTCAGATTCTGACACATTGTTCTCAGACTCTGACCCATTGTTCTCAGACTCTGACCCATTGTTCTCAGATTCTGACACATTGTTCTCAGACTCTGACCCATTGTTCTCAGACTCTGACCCATTGTTCTCAGATTCTGACCCATTGTTCTCAGACTCTGACCCATTGTTCTCAGATTCTGACCCATTGTTCTCAGATTCTGACCCATTGTTCTCAGATTCTGACCTATTGTTCTCAGATTCTGACCCATTGTTCTCAGATTCTGACCCATTGTTCTCAGATTCTGACCCATTGTTCTCAGATTCTGACCCATTGTTCTCAGATTCTGATCTATCCTCTCCCTCTCTCTGGAGCCGCTGATCCCTGTGAGTGCCGGGCGTGATGCTCCCGCTGACAGTATGGGATAACACATCGAAAGGAGTCCCATATTAATAGAAGAGGGAAACCCTCCTGTGACACAATTCGGTCCATGGAGAGTGACATTAATTACAGTCACTGAACAAACAGTTTCAGTTAACACCTTTCAATCCAACACCTTTTTGTACCACAATAAACTGGAACTCTTACCCAGTCTGAATGGATGTATAGGGGTTTCTGAGGGAAGGAATAGTGGAAATAGCAGAGGCACTGTCCAGAATCTTCCAATCCTCCTTGGATATGGGTGTGATGACAGAGGATTGGAGGATTGTAAATCTTACATCCTGTTTAAAAAAGGAGATATGCGATAAATGCTGTAATTACTGACTAGTCAGACTAGTGTCACGACTGGGGACATTTGTAGACGTGACAACCCAAGAGAAAAATACTTGTTGCTTGTAAAAACATTGGATAGTAAATGGTTAGCAACCTGGATATGCTAAAGACTATTGATGTCTGGCAAACAACAACAAAAACAACAATTTATATTTAGATATTGCCTTTAATGTAATAAAAAATCCCAAGGTGCTTCACAGGAGCATTATGAAGCAAAGTGCGAACTGAGATACAACAGGAGATATTAGGTCAAAGGACCAACAGGTTAGCCAAAGAGGAAGGTTTCAAGGAATGTCTTAAAGGAGGAAGGTGAGATGGAGAGGTGCAGAGGCGGAGATGTGTAGGGAGGATACTGCAGCTTGGGCCCCGGCAGCTGAAGGCACGGTCGCCAGTGGTGCAGTGATTAAAATAACGGATGTAAAAGAGACCAGAATTAGAGGAGCACAGATGTCTCGATGGGTTCTGGAGCTGGAGGAGATTACAGAGATATGGGGCGGGGGGCGAGGCCATGGAGGGATCTGAAAACAAGGATAAGAATTTTAAAATCAAGACATTGCTTGACTGGGAGCCAATGTCAGTCAGTGATAGATGAACGGGACTTGGTGTGAGCTAAGACATGGGCAGCAGAGTTTTGGATGACCTCATGTTTACAGAGAGTAGATGTGGGAGATCAGCCAGGAGTGAGTTGGAATAGTCACATCGAGAGGTGACGAAGGCATGAATGAGGTTTCAGCAGCAGATGGGCTGAGACAGGGGTGAAGTCAGGCGATGTTACTGAGGTCGCAATAGGCGGTTGTAATTCTACCCTGAAAATGAGGTTAAAGCTCATGTTGTGATGAAATGTGACACCAAGGATGTAAACATATTGTCTCAATCTCAGACTGTCACCAGGAAGAGGGATGGAATCAATAGCAAGGGAACAGAGTTGGAGTGGGGAGTGAAAACAATGGCTTCAGTCTTCCCAATATTTAATTGGAGGAAATTTCTGCTCATCCAGTGCTGGGTGTCGGATAATCAGTCTGATAATTTAACAACAGTGGAGGAGTGGAGAGAGGTGGTGGTGAGGTAAAACAATGGAGAGGGTTGATGAGGGTGGTGTGATTGAAGTTATACATATGGACTTTCAAAAGATGTTCGATCAAGTGACATTCAATAGACAAATTAGGAAAACTGAACACTATGGATTAAACATACAGTGACAGTGTGGATATAACATTGGCTAAGGAACAGTAAACAGAGAGAAGTGGTGAAAGGTTGTTGTTCAGACTCAATGGGAGTATACAGTGGTGTTCCCCTGGGCTCAATATTAGGACCACTGCTCTTTTTGCTCTTGGAAACCCAGGGTGGGTAGGGCAGAGGCCATTCCTCCTCTTTCTTTCCAGAGCTTTCACTCTCTCTGCAGCTTCTGCTCCATTTGTTGATCATGTTACAGACGCAGAGACACTGTAACTACAGTCCCCATTCATCGTACAGAGTTGTGTCACCAAGTCCTCTCTCATCCCTGAATGTCTGCAGCAGCTCATAACACAACCTCCAGAAAACCATCCACAGCACCTCCACTAACTTTGTAATAACAGAAGTAAGTCAAAAGCCCCTCACCTGCAAGTTGGACGCCTGGTCCTTTTAACTAACACTAGAGGGGGATCCTCGTGCTGCTGAATGTATGTTCAGCTGAGAGTGACTAACACAGGTGGTCAGTATACATGCAAGGACCAAGTATCAAAGACGTACATCAAAGTTGCTGAAATGGCTGATCGACTTCATATTCAGACCTCTCCTCACACTACAGACACACACACGTTACACCGACACGAGCACCCCGGCCAGCCTGGGTGTCCTGTACAATGTGCTGGATGTGACCGGCAGTGCAGCTCACACCATTTTATGGATCCAAGCTTCCACAGCATGAGTGCAGCAGGAGAGATGAAATGTGTGGTCAGGAAAACCACACTGTGGCTGTCTGGATACAAAATTGTCTGGCCCATAGAAGACAGAGGGTGTTAGTAGATGGAAAGTATTCAGCATGGAGCTCGGTGACCAGTGGTGTTCTGCAGGGATCTGTTCTGGGACCTCTGCTCTTTGTGATTTTTATAAATGACTTGGATGAGGAAGTGGAAGGCTGGGTTAGCAAGTTTGCCGATGACACGAAGGTTGCTAGAGTTGTGGATAGTGTGGAAGGCTGTTGTAGGTTGCAACGGGACATTGACAGGATGCAGAGCTGGGCTGAGAAGTGGCAGATGGAGTTCAACCTGGAAAAGTGTGAAGTGATTCATTTTGGTAGGTCGAATTTGAATGCAGAATACAGGCTTAAAGACAGGGTTTTTGATAGTGTGGAGGAACAGAGGGATCTTGGGGTCCATGTCCAGAGATCGCTCAAAGTTGCCACCCAAGTTGATAGGGTTGTTAAGAAGGCGTATGGTGTGTTGGCTTTCATTAGCAGGGGGATTGAGTTTAAGGGCTGCGAGGTTATGCTGCAGCTCTATAAGGCCCTGGTTCGACCACACTTGGAATATTGTGTTCAGTTCTGGTCGCCTCATTAAAGGAAGGGTATGGAAGCTTTAGAGAGGGTGCAGAGGAGATTTACCAGGATGCTGCCTGGACTGGAGGGCATGTCTTATGAAGAAAGATTGAGGGAGCTAGGGCTTTTCTCATTGGAGCGAAGAAGGATGAGAGGTGACTTGATAGAGGGGTACAAGATGATGAGAGGCATAGATAGAGTGGATAGCCAGAGACTTTTTCCCAGGTGGAAAGGGCTATCACTAGTGGGCATAATTGTAAGGTGACTGGAGGAAGGTTTCAGGGAGATGTCAGAGGTAGGTTCTTTACACAGAGAGTGGTGGGTGCGTGGAATCCGCTGCCAGTGGTGGTAGTAGAAGCAGATACATTAGGGAAATTTAAGCGACTCTTGGATAGGTACATGGATGATAGGAGAATGAAGGGTAGGTAGTTAGTTTGATCTTAGAGTAGGTTAAAGGTTCGGCACAACATCGTGGGCCGAAGGGCCTGTACTGTGCTGTACTGTTCTATGCTCTTTGTTCTATGTTATATGAAGAGTGACAGAGGGAAAGAAACTCACTTTTAAGCGGGAATTGGAAATAAGATGAACAAGTTTCAGGAACATTGGAAATGAACAGGGGATTGGGATAATCAGAGGGGTGAGGACATGGAGGGATTTGATCACATGAGTGAGAATATTAAAATTGAGGTGTTACTGGACCAAGAGCCAATGCAGGTCAGTGAGCACAGGGATGTTGGGTGAACAGAATTTGGTGTAAATTAGAAGATGGCAGCAGAGTTTTGGATGACCACAGGTTCAATCACTTCAAGATGGCTCCTGGGCTGGAAGCTCCCTAGGAAGCTCCCTTGCTGCTCAACTCTATCCATGGCCATCTGCTCCCATCCCTAACGTTTTCTCCCCCAATCTGCCCTCTTAAACTGTTTAAATTCCCCTGGCTCTTTAAATCAGTTCATTTTTGCCCTATCGAAAAGTTAACAGTTAGTTTAGTGTATGTTACCTGGGCCCACTGCCCTCCCCCAGCCACACCTGCTCTTTGTTTTCTCAATGAAATTGATCCGGATGAAACTGACGAGAACAGCTGCCGATACTTCAATCTCCGATCCTGCTGTCTTCACAGTCCAGAGTGTCTGCAGCCACGGCATGCGGTAAGTCCATTGAGGTGAAGAAGGAGCTGCGGGACCCGAGAGAAGTCCTGGGAAAAGGTGCCCCGAACACCCAAAACATCCACGAACGGCCCCCCCGGCCGCAACTTCAAAGCGCCCGCGGGAGATGGCTCGGAGAGCATCTGCAGCGCACTGTCGGCAATGCTGCATGCCTTTATTTAAACCACTGCAAAAAAAAACACTTAACAAATGTAATCACCTCTAAGTCTGCCAAATGATGCTTCACCTCCCGAAGGACGTGGATGAGCTTTCCGGACGTCGATGGTGGGCACTGAGGAAATGGCTTATTACCTGCACCAGATTCCACCCCCCTCCCCCCCTTACCCACCTTCCACCCCCCCCCCACCCCCGTCCCCTTCCCTGCTCCACCCTCTCATCTCACCCCCTCACAACCCCGTCCCAGCCCGCCCCCCCTCGCACCATCTTCACCCCGCACCCCCTTCCCCTGCACCCCCCCACCCCCTCCCTCTACCCCTCCCCCTTGCATCCCCTCCTCCCACCGGCACCATCCTACACCTGTGTAGGGGCCCCAACAACCCCACTGCCTTGTGGGCGTCTCGGGAGAGACCAAGGCTAAGGGAGTAAACCCTAACAGAAAATCCGGAGCGGAACCCCGTAGGCGGTCATGTGTCACCTTTGGCATGTTTCCGGCAGTTCCTGCAGCCATACTGGTGCCAAACGTCGTGTCCTGCACTCCTTTGGACCCCACCAGAAAGGCCGAGAGGGGGGTTTTGACGACTGGGCAACTCTCAACCTCCATAAATTTGCCCAGGCATGCGCCATGGAGAGGTCACTCCATAGTTGCCTCACAGCGACTGAAACAACACGGAAGGCAGCAGTTACGGGTTATAAGTCCAGATAAATTGGCGTAGAAACTGGGCGCCACGGGTTGCCTTTGTCGGTGGGAGAGGTCATTGCACCTCACTGGACAGCTACCGCCCGCCTCAAACCGGGCAGCCCCCGGTCAATAAGGTTCTGTCCCGCCACAGTCTGCCTGCTTCAATGGGTGCTTGGAGCTCAGGGTCATTGCCCGAAAGGTGGACTGATACACCGCACCAAACAACATGAAAAAAGGAAAGAAGGTACCAGCCCTTCGCTTTGCAAGCTGGAACGTCAGAACTATGTGTCCTGGCCTGTCGGAAGACCTTACACAAATCAACGATTCTCGGAAGACCGCCATCATTAACAACGAGCTCAGTAGACTCAATGTGGACATTGCAGCACTTCAGGAGACTCGCCTCCCCGCGAGTGGCTCTCTAGCAGAGCAAGACTACACCTTCTTCTGGCAGGGCAGGGATCCTGAAGAACCAAGACAGCATGGAGTGGGCTTCGCCATCAGAAACTCCTTGCTCAGCATGATAGAGCCTCCCTCAAATGGCTCGGAACGCATACTGTCCATCCGACTGCTCACCACCTCTGGTCCAGTACACCTACTCAGCATCTATGCTCCAACACTCTGTTCCGCACCTGAAGCTAAAGACCAGTTCTATGAACAACTCCATAACATCATTAGCAGCATCCCCAACACCGAACACCTATTCCTGCTGGGGGACTTTAATGCCAGGGTTGGGGCCGACCATGACTCATGGCCCTCCTGCCTTGGGCGCTATGGCGTTGGAAGGATGAATGAGAACGGGCAGAGACTGCTTGAGTTGTGTACCTATCATAACCTCTGCATCACCAACTCGTTCTTTCACACTAAACCCTGTCACCAGGTTTCATGGAGGCACCCAAGATCACGTCGTTGGCACCAGCTAGACCTCATTGTCACAAGGCGAGCCGCCTTAAACAGTGTTCAAATCACACGCAGCTTCCACAGTGCGGACTGCAACACCGACCACTCCCTGGTGTGCAGCAAGGTTAGACTCAGACCAAAGAAGTTGCATCATTCCAAGCAGAAGGGCCACCCGCGCATCAACACGAGCAGAATTTCTCACCCACAGCTGTTACAAAAATTTCTAAATTCACTTGTAACAGCCCTTCAAAACACTCCCACAGGGGATGCTGAGACCAAGTGGGCCCACATCAGAGACGCCATCTATGAGTCAGCTTTGACCACCTACGGCAAAAGTGCGAAGAGAAATGCAGACTGGTTTCAATCTCATAATGAAGAGCTGGAACCTGTCATAGCCGCTAAGCGCATTGCACTTTTGAACTACAAGAAAGCCCCCAGCGATTTAACATCCGCAGCACTTAAAGCAGCCAGAAGTACTGCACAAAGAACAGCTAGGCGTTGCGCAAACGACTACTGGCAACACCTATGCAGTCATATTCAGCTGGCCTCAGACACCGGAAACATCAGAGGAATGTATGATGGCATGAAGAGAGCTCTTGGGCCAACCATCAAGAAGATCACCCCCCTCAAATCTAAATCGGGGGACATAATCACTGACCAACGCAAACAGATGGACCGCTGGGTTGAGCACTACCTAGAACTGTACTCCAGGGAGAATGCTGTCACTGAGACTGCCCTCAATGCAGCCCAGCCTCTACCAGTCATGGATGAGCTGGACATACAGCCAACCAAATCGGAACTCAGTGATGCCATTGATTCCCTAGCCAGCGGAAAAGCCCCTGGGAAGGACAGCATTACCCCTGAAATAATCAAGAGTGCCAAGCCTGCTATACTCTCAGCACTACATGAACTGCTATGCCTGTGCTGGGACGAGGGAGCAGTACCCCAGGACATGCGCGATGCCAACATCATCACCCTCTATAAAAACAAAGGTGACCGCGGTGACTGCAACAACTACCGTGGAATCTCCCTGCTCAGCATAGTGGGGAAAGTCTTTGCTCGAGTCGCTCTGAACAGGCTCCAGAAGCTGGCCGAGCGCGTCTACCCTGAGGCACAGTGTGGCTTTCGTGCAGAGAGATCGACTATTGACATGCTGTTCTCCCTTCGTCAGATACAGGAGAAATGCCGTGAACAACAGATGCCCCTCTACATTGCTTTCATTGATCTCACCAAAGCCTTTGACCTCGTCAGCAGACGTGGTCTCTTCAGACTACTAGAAAAGATCGGATGTCCACCAAAGCTACTAAGTATCATCACCTCATTCCATGACAATATGAAAGGCACAATTCAACATGGTGGCTCCTCATCAGAGCCCTTTCCTATCCTGAGTGGTGTGAAACAGGGCTGTGTTCTCGCACCCACATTTTTTGGGATTTTCTTCTCCCTGCTGCTTTCACATGCGTTCAAATCCTCTGAAGAAGGAATTTTCCTCCACACAAGATCAGGGGGCAGGTTGTTCAACCTTGCCCGTCTAAGAGCGAAGTCCAAAGTACGGAAAGTCCTCATCAGAGAACTCCTCTTTGCTGACGATGCTGCTTTAACATCTCACACTGAAGAATGCCTGCAGAGTCTCATCAACAGGTTTGCGTCTGCCTGCAATGAATTTGGCCTAACCATCAGCCTCAAGAAAACGAACATCATGGGGCAGGATGTCAGAAATGCTCCATCCATCAATATTGGCGACCACGCTCTGGAAGTGGTTCAAGAGTTCACCTACCTAGGCTCAACTATCACCAGTAACCTGTCTGTAGATGCAGAAATCAACAAGCGCATGGGTAAGGCTTCCACTGCTATGTCCAGACTGGCCAAGAGAGTGTGGGAAAATGGCGCACTGACATGGAACACAAAAGTCCGAGTGTATCAGGCCTGTGTCCTCAGTACCTTGCTCTACGGCAGCGAGGCCTGGACAACGTATGCCAGCCAAGAGCGACGTCTCAATTCATTCCATCTTCGCTGCCTTCGGAGAATACTTGGCATCAGGTGGCAGGACTATATCTCCAACACAGAAGTCCTTGAAGCGGCCAACATCCCCAGCTTATACACACTACTGAGTCAGCGGCGCTTGAGATGGCTTGGCCATGTGAGCCGCATGGAAGATGGCAGGATCCCCAAAGACACATTGTACAGCGAGCTCGCCACTGGTATCAGACCCACCGGCCGTCCATGTCTCCGTTATAAAGACGTCTGCAAACGCGATATGAAATCGTGTGACATTGATCACAAGTCGTGGGAGTCAGTTGCCAGCATTCGCCAGAGCTGGCGGGCAGCCATAAAGACAGGGCTAAATTGTGGCGAGTCGAAGAGACTTAGTAGTTGGCAGGAAAAAAGACAGAGGCGCAAGGGGAGAGCCAACTGTGCAACAGCCCCGACAAACAAATTTCTCTGCAGCACCTGTGGAAGAGCCTGTCACTCCAGAATTGGCCTTTATAGCCACTCCAGGCGCTGCTTCACAAACCACTGACCACCTCCAGGCGCGTATCCATTGTCTCTCGAGATAAGGAGGCCCAAAAGAAAGAAGAAGATGGCAGCAGAGTTTTGGATGACCACAGGTTACAGAGAGCAGGATGTGGGAGACCAGCCAGGAGTGTGTTAGAATAGTCAAGTCTCGAGATAAAAAAGGCATGGATGAGGTTTTTAGCAGCAGCTGAATTGAGCTCTCTCTCTCTCGTTCTTTCTCTCTCTGTCGGCCTCATTTGCTCTGTCCCACACTCAGAATCTTATAAGTTTCAATCAAGTCGCCTCTTACTCTTCTAAACTCCAGCTGACATAAGCCAAGCCTGTCCAGCCTTTCCTCATTAGAGAACACCCCCATTCCAGGCATTAGTCTAGTAAACCATCTCTGAACTGCTTCGAATGCATTTCCACCTGTCCTTAAATGAGGAGACCAATACTGTGCACAGTATTCCAGAAGTGGTCTCCCTATATAACTGAAACATAACCTCCCTACATTTGTATTCAATTCCTCCTGCATTGGACGATAACATTCTATTAGTTTTCCTAATGACTTGCAATACCTACATATTAACCTTTTACAATTCATGCACAAGGACTCTCAGTTCCCCCTGGATGGTAGAGCTCTGAAATCTCTCACCATTGTGATTATATGCTTAATTTTTATTCTTCCTGCCAAAATGGACAATTTCATATTTTCCCACATTATACTCCATTTACCAGATCTTTGCCCAATCACTCAATCTATCTACCCCTTTGTGGTTCACTTGTGTCCACGTCACAACATACTGTCTGACCGACGTTTCTGTCATCAGCAAATTTAGCAAACATACCTTTGGCCCCTTCATCCAAGTGATTTATATAAATTGTAAAGAGCTAAGGCACCCGCACTGATCCCTGTGACACACCACTCGTTACATCTTGCCAAACAGAAAATGATCCATTTAAGCCTACTCTCTGTTTCCTGTTAGCTAGCCAATCTTCTATCTAAGCCAATAGGTTGCCCCCTACACCATGAGCTTTTATATTCCGCAATGAACTTTGATGTGGCACATTATGAAATCCCTTCTGGAAATCTAAGTACAGTACATCCACCAGTTCCCCTTTATCCACAGCACCTGTTACTTCTTCAAAGAACTTCAATAAATTGGTTAAACATGGTTTCCGTTTCACAAAAGCATGTTGACTCTGCCTGATCACCTTGAATTATTCTGTGTGTCCTGCTATAACGTCTTTACTAATAGCTTCTTACATTTGATCCATAGCCAGAAAGCCTTTCTCACCTGCCACAGGCCGTATGTCCACTATGTCTATTCTGATTTTGTGCTGTATTTGAACTGTTACTCCTCAATAAACTGCTTGTGACCCTTCGATCTCCTTTTGGTTAATCTGTGACCCTGGATCAGATCTTACATTGGTGTAGGAGAGGGAACACAGCTCATGTCAAAGTCCTGCCTCCCTTTTATATGATCCTGTATAATGGACAGGGACTACTGGGCAGTAATGTGCTCAAAGGTTATCAGCAGTAATTGATTATCCCTATATTTGTATATTGTAGAACATTAAAACATGCCCCTACTCTGGTGTCCAGTGCACCCTCAATATTCATGATTAAAATATCAGAGGAGTGGGAACCAGACAGCTCTGATTACCCTGAGGTACAGGTGATTCTCGAGTCGGTGTCGAGTGTATCCACAACCCATAAAGATGACTGTGCAAACATGAGCAGACCCGAAGAAATTAACTGACCATTGCATGATCCATGAAGCAGTATTCATACCGACCTGAGATTATATCATACATTCCAGACACTATCATGTCATTGTTATACCAGGGTGTAGTTCACGAAGCCATGTTCCCTTCTAACTGCCCAATTTGACAGGTTGGAAAACCGGATGGCAGCTGGTGACTGACTATTGACCACCACTAACTCAATTCAGTCAACCCTGCGTGAACCAGGTTGTCTGAGAGACACCCACCCTACTCTCCCGGATTCTCAGTGGCAGGGCTGTCTTCTCCACCCTGGATATCTCTAATGATTATTGGAGTATCCCAGTAAAACTAGAGAAACAAATAAAATTCACATTCACCTCTGAGGACCAGAGGTACCCCTGGACATGTCTGTCACAAGGGGTTCCACAATAACCCCACTATTTTCAACAAACGTGTAGCCAGGTCCCTTCTGAGCTTTTCACAGTCTTCCTGCTTGCTGCAATATGTCGATGATCTTCTCATCACCGTGTCCACACATTTAACCCTTTTACAGGAACTACTGCAGTGACTTTGGGAGCTGGACTAAAAGACCATCCACGTAAGGCCCAGCTGGTGCAAGACCGTGTCACCTTTCTGCGTGCCCAGATCAGATCATCCTGCATCAGCCCACACCAGCATCAGGCCGAGACCATCCAGTTTCTACCCCTGTTCACCTCAAAGTCCTGCCCTGTGTCCTATCCTCAGGCTGGTGGGGTATCAGTGGACCCTCATCCAGTATCTACCCCTGTTCACCTCAAATTCCTGCCCTGTGTCCTATCCTCAGGCTGGTGGGGTATCAGTGGACCCTCATCCAGTATCTACCCCTGTTCACCTCAAAGTCCTGCCCTGTGTCCTATCCTCAGGCTGCTGGGTATCAGTGGACCCTCATCCAGTATCTACCCCTGTCCACCTCAAAGACTGCCCTGTGTCCTATCCTCAGGCTGCTGGGTATCAGTGGACCCTCATCCAGTATCTACCCCTGTCCACCTCAAAGACTGCCCTGTGTCCTATCCTCAAGCTGGTGGGGTATCAGCAGACCCTCATCCAGTATCTACCCCTGTCCACCTCAAAGACTGCTCTGTGTCCTATCCTCAGACTGGTGGGGTATCAGCAGACCCTCATCCAGTATCTACCCCTGTCCACCTCAAAGACTACCCTGTGTCCTATCCTCAGGCTGGTGGGGTATCAGTGGACCCTCATCCCTCGATTTGCAGAGACTGTGACTCCTCTTTATGAACTAACTAATGATGGTGATGACCAGGTTTAACCCAGTTGGACTGAAGAGAGCATAGAAGCAGCAACACAATTGAAGAAATCTGTCGCCCAGGCAACGTGTCTTATCTCACCTAACCCTGACAAGACTTTCAACATGGAGGTGGTGGACACAGTGAAAAGCCTGACTGCTGTCCTATGTAGAGAAAACGAGGAGAAATTACTCCCCATTGTGAATGACTCCAGAATTGTCAGTGGGACTGAACTGATTTACTCTGTTTGTGAAGGACATTTGTTAACCACATTCTGGGACATCAAACATTTCACTTACATCACGGGGTTCCACAGGGTGATACTGCCCAGTCCATTATAAACTTTCCCAGTATAAGGCGGCACAGTGGTGCAGTGGTTGGCACCGCAGCCTCACAGCTCCAGTGACCCGGGTTCAATTCTAGGTACTGCCTGTGTGGAGTTTGCTAGTTCTCCCTGTGTTTGCGTGGGTTTCCTCCGGGTGCTCCGGTTTCGACCCACATGCCAAAGACATGCAGGTTGATCGGTAAATTGGCCATTAGCAATTGCCCGTAGTATAGGTAGGTGGTAGGGAAACATCGGGACAGGTGGGGATGTGGTAGCAATATGGAATTAGTGTAGGATTAGTATAAACGGGTGGTTGATGGTCCGCACAGACTCGGTGGGCCGAAGGGCCTGTTTCAGTGCTGTATCTCTAAACTAAACTAAAAGTAGTAATAGTATTCCCCTGTCAGAGAGTCGTAGAGTCATAGTCATTTCAGCACAGAATTAGGCCATTCTGCTCATCGAGTCCATGCCAGCTCTTTGTCGATAAATCCAGCCAGTCTCATTCCCCAGCTCTGACTCCATATTCCTGCAAGTTTATTTACATCAAGTGTTCATCCAATATCCTTTTGAAATAATTCACCTTCTCTGCTTCCACCACCCTCGGAGGCAATGATTTCCAGGCCATTACCACTCGTTGTGTAAAAATGTTGTTCATCACATCCCCCTTAACTCTTGCCCTCAATCTTCACTCTAGTCATTGTACCATAAGCTAATGGGAACATATTTTCCTGTCTACCTTATCCAAACAGGTCATCATCTTGTATACATGTATCAAATCTCCCCTCAATCTCCTTTACTCCAAGGAGGACAATCCCAGCTTTTACAGACTATATTGTACTTAAAATCCTCCATCTCTGGAACCATTAAAGTAACCCTCCTCTACACCCTGTCAATGACCCTCACATCCTTCCTAAAGTGTGGTGAACAGAACTGGATGCAGTACTCCACTTGGGGCCTAACCAGAGCTTCATAAAGTTACAGCATAACTTTCCTTCTTCTGAACTCACCACCTCTATCTATGAAGCCCAAGATCCCATATGCTTTACTGACGACTCTCTCAATATATCCTGCCACCTTCAGGGATCTATGTGCATGAACCCCATGTCCCTTTGTCTCTGCACACTCTTTCGAACTTTACCATTAAGTGTATATTGCCTCTCCCTGTTACTTCTGATAAAATGCATCACTTGACACTTGTCTGTATTAAATTCCATTTGCCTCTCGTCTGCCCATTCTGCTAGCCTATCTCTGTCCTCTGACATCGATTGGTATCAACCTCAATGCCTGCCCCGCCTCCAAGTTTGGTATCACCTGCAAATTTTGAAATGTTTCTCTGTAAGCCATTATCCAAATCATTTATACATATCAGAATAAAACAGTGTTCCTAGCACTAACCCTTGGGGAACACAACTGTCTATTTTTCTCCAGTTTGAATACCAACTATTTACCGCAACTCACTGTTTTCTGTCATTAAGTCAGTTTTATATCCAAGCTGACACTGACCTTCCTTTTCCATCAGCATCAATTAACTGTCCAATTCTCACAAACTGATTGTGAAATAAAGTACAAATTCAGCTTAAAATTAAGTGAAATGCTAAATGTAAAATTAACAAATTGTTGGAAAGAGATCGACTCTTAGATCACTTAAAATTCAATCACTCGTTAACTTTACTGCATTTAGTACTCTGTCCAAGCAGGACTCCCTAAAACTGGACTCAGTGCAGCTTATTGCATTTAGGGTTTGGGGAGAGAATTCAAAAGCTTAGGGATGAGACCAGAAAGTGCCGGAAATACTCAGCAGGTCTGGCAGCATCTGTGTAGAGAGAAACAGAGTTAATGTTTCCGGTCTCTGACCCTTCATCAGAACTGGTAAACGTTAGGAATGTAACAGTCTGTAATTTAATCTATCCCCTCTCTGTCCCATCACAGTCCTTCCTTCTTGTTCTTCTTCCCCTTTCCCCTCTTTCACTTGCTCAAAGACTGTTACATTTCTAACGTTTACCAGTTCTGATGAAGGGGCACAGATCTGAAACATTAACTCTGTTTCTCTCTGCACAGATGCTGCCAGACCTGCTGAGTATTTCCAGTGTTCAGCATCCGCAATATTTTGCTTTTATTTTAGTGTTTAATTCACTGACATTTATCTTCCAGGAATTACTCCCTGGAAGTTCTGCTCTACTCTTCCAGAGCGTAGGGCCTCGGCAGCTGAAGGCAGGACCACCAATGGTAGAGCAATTAAACTCGGAGATGCTCAAGAGGCCAGAAATAGATGAGTGCAGATATCTCGGAGGGTTGTCGGGCTGGAGGAGATTACACAGATAAGGAAGAGTGAGATAATGAAGGATTTGAAAAGAAGACTGAGAGTTTTAAAATTGAGGTGTTGCTGACCAGGAGCCAATGTAGGTCAGTGAGTACAGGGGTTAATGGGTGAACAGGACTTGGTGTGAGTTAGGACATGGGCAGCAGTGCATTGGATCACCTCAGGGTTATGGAGAGTAGAATGTGGGAGACCAGCCAGGAGTGTGTTGGACTAGTCGAGTCTACAGGTAACACAGGCAAGGGGGAGTGTTTCATCAGCAGAAGAGCTGAGAGAGGGGCAAAGTTGGGTGATGATACGGAAGTGTAAGTAGGCTGTTTTAGTAATATTTAGCAGGAAGCTCGTCGCAGCGTCAACTATGAAACCAGGTTGTGAACAGTTTGCTTTAGTTTCAGACAGTTGCCAAGGAGAGAGATCCAGTCTGTAGCTAGGAAACTTTTGACGTGGGGTTTGAAAACAACGGCAGCAGTCTTCCTAATATTTAATTGGGATGGCAGATGTGTGAGGAGATACATTGTCAGAAGATTTGATATATATTATCCGTTCATGGGATGTGGGTGTCGTTGACTAGGGCAGCATTTATTGCCCATCCATAATTGCCCTTGAGAAGGTGATGGTGAGCTGCATGCAAAGAACAAAGAACAAAGAAAATTACAGCACAGGAACAGGCCCTTCGGCCCTCCAAGCCTACGCCGATCCAAATCCTCTATCTAAACCTGTTGCCTATTTTCTAAGGGTCTGTATCTCTTTACTTCTGCCCATTCATGTATCTGTCTAGATACATCTGAAAAGACGCTATCGTGCCCGAGTCTACCACCTCCACTGGCAATGCGTTCCAGGCACCCACCACCCTCTGCATAAAGAACTTTCCACGCATATCCCCCCTAAACTTTCCCCTCTCACTTTGAACTCGTGTCCCCTTGTAATTGAATCCCCCACTCTGGGAAAAAGCTTCTTGCTATCCACCCTGTCTCTCCCTCTCATGATTTTGTACACCTCAATCAGGTCCCCCCTCAACCTCCGTCTTTCTAATGAAAATAATCCTAATCTACTCAACCTCTCTTCATAGCTAGCGCCCTCCATACCAGGCAACATCCTGGTGAACCTCCTCTGCACCCTCTCCAAAGCATCCACATCCTTTTGGTAATGTGGCGACCAGAACTGCACGCAGTATTCCAAATGTGGCCGAACCAAAGTCCTATACAACTGTAACATGACCTGCCAACTCTTGTACTCAATACCCCGTCCGATGAAGGAAAGCATGCCGTATGCCTTCTTGACCACTCTATTGACCTGCGTTGCCACCTTCAGGGAACAGTGGACCTGAACACCCAAATCTCTCTGTACATCAATTTTCCCCAGGACTTTTCCATTTACTGTCTAGTTCACTCTTGAATTGGATCTTCCAAAATGCATCACCTCGCATTTGCCCTGATTGAACTCCATCTGCCATTTATCTGCCCAACTCACCAGTCTATCTATATTCTGCTGTATTCTCTGACAGTCCCCTTCACTATCTGCTACTCCACCAATCTTAGTGTCGTCTGCAAACTTGCTAATCAGACCACCTATACTTTCCTCCAAATCATTTATGTATATCTCAAACAACAGTGGTCCCAGCACGGATCCCTGTGGAACACCACTGGTCACACGTCTCCATTTTGAGAAACTCCCTTCCACTGCTACTCTCTGTCTCCTGTTGCCCAGCCAGTTCTTTATCCATCTAGCTAGTACACCCTGGGCACCATGCGACTTCACTTTCTCCGTCAGCCTACCATGGGGAACCTTATCAAACGCCTTACTGAAGTCCATGTATATGACATCTACAGCCCTTCCCTCATCCATCAACTTTGTCACTTCCTCAAAGAATTCTATTAAGTTGGTAAGACATGACCTTCCCTGCACAAAACCATGTTGCCTATCACTGATAAGCCCATTTTCTTCCGGATGAATGACCAGGGATAATACAAGCTGAATGGCACAACTTTAAAGCTATTGAGAGTAACAGAGGGACCTGAGGTGTTTGTATGCAATCTTTGAAAGTAGCTGGACAGGTTAACAAACAGTTCACAAAGCAAATAGATTACTCGGCTTGATTAATAGAGACACAGAGTAGACAGGCCAGGATATTGTGTTAACTCTATAGAAAAGACTAGTCCGGCTCCATCTGGAGTATTGTGTCCAATACTGGAAACCACACTTTAGGAAGGACATGAAACCTTGGAGAGGGGACAGAAGAGTTTTACTGGAACTTTTCCAGGGATGAGGGGTTACAGTTATGTAGCTGCGATTGTTTTCCTTGGAGCAGGGACATTTACAAGGTGATCAGATAGGGATATTTAACATCATGAAGGGTTTATGTAAATTATATAATGTTTCTAATGTATGAGGGGCCATTAACCAGAGGACATAGATTTATGGTGATTGGAAAAAAGAAGCAGAGTTGACATGGGGATTATTGTAATGCAATTTTTGTTTCGGATTTGCAAATTATTGTATGATAGGCTGAAGGATACAGATTCAAAAGTAGGTTCAAAAAGTGATTTGGTTAGATATTAAGGGGAAAAGTTCAAGGATCTGGGAAAGATCCAGGGTGTGGAACTCACTGGAAACTCATCGAAAGAGCCAGCATAGACTTCATAGACCAAATGACCCCCTTCCATGCAATGCTATTATATTTTTCTATGACTTTTCCTGCCTGTACTTTTACAATTTTCCTATCGTTTCAAAAGGTGTTTGATAAAGTACTATATAACAGCCGTGTGACCCAATTAGAAACACATGGGATTAAAGGGCCAAAGTCAGCCGAGGCACAGTTTGTAGCTCTCTCCACTTTCAGTCACAAGCTTCCAGCATCAAGTGTCATGAAATGACTTTTTCACAAGAATCAAGGCTGACAGTGCAGCGACAGTACTGAGGGAGTATTGCGCTATCAGATGAGCAGTCTTTCGAATGAAACGTTAAACCAAGGCCCCATCTGCCCTCTCAGGTGGATGCTAATGATCCTATGGGATTATTTAGCAGCAGATCAGGGGATTTATTCCCTGTGGCCTGGACAATATTTATCCATCAAGCAACATCATAAAAACAGATCTGGTCATTATCACATTGCTGCTTGTGGGATCTTGCTGTGCGAAAATTGGCTGCCCTTTTTCCGACAGTACAAGAGTGAGTAGGCATTATAAGTATACGTTGATTGTAAATCGCTTTGGAACATGCAGTAGTCATGAAAGGCGCTACATAAATGGAAGTCCTTTTTTTTCTTTTTCAATCCCAGCATGCAAGAAATTAGTTAGGTGACAGGTATCAGAGAGTAGGGAATAATGGCTGTTTTTCAGCTGGAGCGAAGTACACAGTGGGGTTCCCCTGGGTGACTGTTGGGATCCCTGGTGTTGCATGCTAATGCAGTGGGCTTGTGTACAGAGGGGGTAATGTCCAAGTTTTCAGATGGAAGGAAACTCAGAAATGTTAATAAACAGTGAGAAGGATAGTAACAGACTTCAGGAGGACAGAGACTGACTGATGAAATGGGCAGGAACATGGCAGATGGAATTTAACACATTGAAATGTGAAGTGAGACATTTGGGTAGGAAGTATGAGAAGAAAAAAATATAAAATAAATGATACCATTATAGAGTGAGTGCATGATTAGAGAGACCTAGGGTGTAAACACACAGATCTTAGTTAGTAGCATGCAGTGTCCTTGGTGTTAGAGAGAGACACAGAGTAATAAAACTCAGGAGGAAATGCTGATATTTATACATCATTGGTTAGGTCCCAGATGGAGAATTGTGTCCAATTCTGATCACCACACATTGGTAAGGATGTCAAGGACGTAGTGAAGATACAGAGGTGAATTACGAGAATGGTACCAGGGATCTGGGAATACAGTTACGTGGATAGATTCGAAAAGCTGGGATTGTTCTCATTAGAGCAGTGATAGGTAAGGGGAGATTTGATATAAAATTCAAAATTATGAAGGGTTTTGATAAGGTAATCAATGTGAAACTGTTTCCAGTGTCAGAAACAGGGTTGGCACAGTGGTGCAGTGGTTAGCATTGCAGCCTCATGTTGTGGGCACTGCCTGTGTGGAGTTTGTGGGTTTCCTCCCTCAGCCAAAAGTCTTGCAGGTTGATAGGTAAATTGGCCATTATAAATTGCCCCTAGTATAGGTAGGTGGTAGGGGAATATAGGGACAGGTGAGGATGTGGTAGGAATATGGGATTAGTGTAGGATTAGTATAAATGGGTGGTTAATGGTCGGCACAGACTCGGTGGGCCGAAGGGCCTGATCGAGTGATGTATTTCTAAATCCAAAAATCTAAAGTTCAGTATTAAGAAGACACAGACTGAAGGTAATTGACAAAAAACCAGAGGTGAAATGAGGAGAATTTTCTTCCACAGCGAGTTGTTGGGATCTGGAATTCACTGGCTGAAAACATGGTGGAAGCAGATTCAATAATATCATTCAAAAGGCAATTTAGCAAATACTTGAAAAGGAAAAGAAAAACAGGAGTCTGGGGAAAGAGGAGGAAAGATGAACTAATTAGATGGCTCTTTCGAAGAGACAGCACTGACACAAAGGGCCGAATAGCCTTCTTCTGTGCTGCATCAATCTCTTATTTTATGAGCAAGAGAAAGTGAGTGAAGAGAGAGAGAAAGACAAAGTGTGAGAAAGTGTGAAAGAGAGAACAGCAAATAGAAATAGAGAGTACGTCGTGTTTTTGGGCAGAGGGATTATGATCTGCCCGTGCCCGTTCCTGTTGAGGCAGGTGACAAACACACTTCCTGCTGCCTCCTCATTTCCATGAATTCTACGTGCCACCCCGGGTAACCCGCGCTGCTGTCTGTCTGGATGCTTAACAGGGCCCTAAAGGTGTGTGAGGCTGACACATGTTTCAGCCAGGTTCAGCTTTTAAACGCAGTCTGTCCCTCTTAAAGAGAAGATGCACTGATTCATTGGAGGCTGCTGCTGCTCACTGTGAATTCTGCAATTGGAGACAAGGTAAATAGCACACTGCAACACAGGGTTCTGCGGTTCACGGATGTGGGGATGGATGTCTTAGTTACGAAGGGTGACAGGAGGAGAGAGGCTCTGTTTCCGTGTGGTGGGGTGGAGACTCTCAAGGAACGTCCTCCGAAGGGAATCGGTGAAGGTGGCCAGGGAGGTCAATGCAAGAATTCTCGCCACGAGAATCTGGCAGCAGAGCCAGAAGAAGTTTAATGAGCTCATACGGGTGGTCAATGTCATTGAATTAATCTCCAAATGACATCTCCTACCCCCAACATCACCAACCTCTCACACTGCTCAATGCACCACACCCCCGTCACTCACCCATCAGCAGTCCCTAACACTCAGGACTCACACCTAACATTCACATACTCCACCTCACCCTCACACACCTTGTACTGATAGCAGTCTCACACCCACCTCTCACTGCCTCCAATTACCTACAGCTATTCAGCTATGGCAGGCACATCATCAAAACACAGTGTAAAACAATCATTAATATTCTGCCTTCTTTCTTACAGGCCAAGGTGACCCATAATCACAGGGAGCAGCTAGTGAACCGGCGAGTGACCAGGCATACCTTCATCCCCTGAGCTTGAGGGAGGAGATGGTTCTTCACATCATGGGACCGGCTGTGACAGAGCCCGTGGCATCCGGCATCACCGAGAGCATTCAGGATGATGCTATGTTCCTGCCTTATGCCCCTTCTTAACTCCCACCTCCCCCCGCATCCTGCTGTCTGGGATGATGTACAAGCTGGAGATGGTGGGATCATGGACCTCCTGCTTTCCAACCCACCCACAATCTCTCATCCCAATACGACCCTTCTGATTTTACACTTCCCAATGGTACCCCAAAACTGCCAGCTTCCCAGTCACAGCAGCTCCAGGAGACAGAGAGAGAGAGCATCAGCACAGGACTGATGGTGAAGCCCCATCACTTAGTCTGATACTCACATCCTCCAGCTCAAATACTTCCACTGTGTGTGCCTTAGAGGCTGGTATAGAGTCGGAATCTGCACATGCTGATTCATCGAACACGCACGAACTGCAGCCAGGGCAGGGGGAAAGGATAGTGCATGTGGCAGCTCCCGGACAGCGAGGTCACAAACGTGTTATAATACACAGGACTCAGATCAGAACATTACTGGGCTGTTGCCTATGTCGAGGTGGTACAGTTTGAATCGAAGCACTCAAGGCCCAGAGCTGCTCGAGGACATCCTGCAAGGTCATCTGCAGTCTCCCCGAATGAAAGTCAGCAGTCTTCCACCAGCCATGCTGCAGTCACTAGGGAAACACTGGGGAGCACGAGGCAAGTCGAGGGAGCGCACAAGACAGAGACTAAGGGAATATACAAGGGTGAATAGTTCCATTTTCCTTTTGTATAATTGGATGTGTTGTTGGATAAAGATGCTACTGAAAAGGTTTATGTTGGTGGTTTTTATTACAGGATGGTGACCAAGGGAACACTGTGATGGGGCGTCTCAGATGGGTGAAATGGTGGAGATTGGGGGATCCATGGTGGGAAAGGGAAGTTGTCCTATGGGAAACAAAATCTTAGCAGGGACTCTCCGACAGCCTGTCTAGTTCGAAGGCGTCCAGGAAATATCCTCCCTGCGTCCTCCTCCTCCTCCTGAGGTGTCCTCCGGATTCCTGGTGCCAATGCCTGTGTCCTCATGATGGTGATGATATGAAGGGTGCAGCAGAACACCATGAACTTGGACACCTGCTCCAGTGTGTACTGAAGGGCTCTCCCCGTGCGGTTCAGACATTGGAAGCATTGCTTCATCACACCGATGGTCTGTCCCACCATGTTCCTGGTGACTCCATTGCTCACATTATACACATGTTAATTGTGGGAGGTTGGGTGGCGGTGGTAGGTGGTTTGGGGATGTAGAAACATGAGCTGTGTCTAGACGGTTTTTTTCTTTGCCTCCGAGGAGCCACATTCTGGTTCTATATGGAAGCCCTAAGTGTTGAGAATGGCTGACTGCTTCAGAATGAAGGTATGGTGGCTGCTGACAGGGTAGTGACCATTCACCAACATGATGTACTGGGCCTGCTCACACACCAACTGTACATTAATGGAGTGAGAGTTCTTTCAGTTCCTGTACCTCTCCCCAATGACATGGGGCCCCCGCAGAGACACCTCCACCATCAGGTATCCCGCTATCCTGACAAAGCCACGGGATCTCTCATTCTGCTTCTCCCTGCTGAGCGAAAAAACGATGACATAGATGGTCACCCTCACCTCCCAGAATTATCAATGGGAATGGACAACACACAGGCCTCGTAACTACTGGTCAGTTAGTTTAACATCAGTGGTGAGGAAGGTTTTCGAAACGAAATCAGCGGGAAAAAAATCAACACACACTAGGAGATGTTTGAGTTAATTAAGGGTTGTCTGCACGGATTTTTAAAAAGCAGATCATGCTTTCCTGAACCAATTGAATTTATTTTGATGAAATAACAGAGCAGGTTGATGAAAAGAATGTGGTGAATGGTCTACATGGATTTTGAGAAAGCGTTTGATGAAGTACCACACAAAAGGATGTGGAAGCTTTAGAGAGGGTGCAGAGGAGATTTACCAGGATGCTGCCTGGACTGGAGGGCATGTCTTACGAAGAAAGGTTGAGGGTGCTCGGTCTTTTCTCATTGGAACGAAGAAGGATGAGAGGTAACTTGACAGAGGTGTACAAGATGATGAGAGGCATAGATAGATTGGATAGCCAGAGACATTTTCCCAGGGCAGAAAGGGCTATCACCAGGGGGCATAATTTTAAGATGATTGGAGGAAGGTTTCGGGGAGATGTCAGAGGTAGGTTCTTTACACAGAGAGTGGTGGGTGCGTGGAACGCACTGCCAGCGGCCGTAGTAGAAGCAGATACATTAGGGACATTTAAGCGACTCTTGGATAGGTACATGGATGATAGTAGAATGAAGGGTGTGTAGGTAGTTTGATCTTAGAGTAGGTTAAAGGTTCGGCACTACATCGTGGGCCGAAGGGCCTGTACTGTGCTGTACTGTTCAATGTTCTATGTTCTAAAATGTTGGATAACAAAATTGAATGACATGGATTAGCATCCAATTGGATCAAATATTGATTGATGGAAAGAAAAGGGTGAGTAGTGTTAAATGGTTGTTTTTCAGACTGGAGGATGGTAGGCAGTGATGTTCCCCAAGGGTCAGTGCTAGGACCACTTTTTTTTTGCTATATTTAAATGACTTGGATCTTGGAATACAGAGCAGAATTTCAAGGCTTGCCAATGACACCGAACTTGGACGCGTGGCAAACACTGAGGATGAGACAAACTGCCTGCAACAGGATATCGACAATCCAGCAGAATTAACAGAGAAATGGCAGGTGGAATTTAGTACAGAGGAGTGTGAGGTGATGCCTTATGCCAGAAGGAATAGGAAGGCAATATAGACTTAATGACACAGTTCTGAACATTGTGCAGGAGCAGAGGGACCTGGGGCTCCATATGCATTTATCATTGCAGGTGGCAGGACATATTAGGAGAGTGTTTAGCAAAACATATCAGATCTTGGAGGCAAGGATACAAAAGCAGGGAAACATGGAAACATAGAAAATAGGAGCAGAAGTAGGCCATTCGGTCCTTTGAGCCTGCTGCACCATTCGTTATGATCATCGCTGATCATCCAACTCAGTAATCTTTTCCCGTCATATCCTTTGATCCCTTTAGAACCAAGAGCGATATCTAACTCCTTCTAAAAAACATACAATGTTTTGGCCTCGACTGCTCCCTGTGGTAGCGAATTCCACAGGCTCACCACTCTCTGGGTGAAGAAATGTCTCCTCATCTCAGTCCTGAAAGGTTTACCCCTTATCCTTAGACTGTTGCCCCTGGTTCTGGACACCCCAACATCGGGAACATCCTTCCTGCATCTCGTCTGTCCAGACTGATTAAAATTCTGCAGGTTTCTATGAGATCCCTCCCTCACTCTTCTGAACTCCATCAACCTCTACTACTCTATACTGGATATGTCTCCTGCTCCTGCCTGGAAATATCCAAATACATAGAGTTTCAAAGAAACTGCGATCTTAACGTCCACTGACAGCTCCGTCCTCACTCTGGTGTGAGGCTCCATGTGTTGCAGGAGGTGACACAGCTCTGTGACTAACTCATTTTTGAATCAGAGTGACCTCACACACTGCTCCTGGGGCAGGTAAGGTAGGAAACGTGCTCTCATACCTCGTACAGTCTTGGGTCACCAAATCCTCTGTCCTCCCTGAATGTCTGCAGCAGCTCACAACACAACCTCCAGAAAACTATCCACAGCACCTCCACTAACTTTACAATAGCAAAAGTAAGTCAAAAGCCCCTCATCTGTAAGTTGGACGTCTGGTCCTTTTAAATAACACTAGAGGGGCTCCTCGTGCTGCTGAATATATGTTCAGCTGAGAATGACTAACACAGGTGGTCAGTGGACATGCACAGGCCAAGTTTCAAAGACATACATCAAAGCTGCTGCAATGGCTGATTGGCACCATATTGAGACCCTTCCTCACACTACCAGTACATGCTTGATAAACCCGGGTTAAAGCCCTGTCCAGCGCTAAATCCCTGTCCAGCATGGAGCACTGGAAGTGACCGGCAGCTCAGCTCATACCATTTTATGGATCCAAGCGTCCATGACGTTGGGCCCTGTGGAGCTGAAAATCGTGGTCAGTGGCAGAATAAAGAGGGGGTGAAGTTTATTTTTAAAGCTAATTGAAGAAAATACTAGAAGGCCAAAAGGAATATGGGAATGGTCAGGGGAATGGGACTAACTGGAGGGGTGAGGCCATGGAGGGATTCAAACACATGAATGAGAATAATAAAATTAAGGTGCTGCCAGACTGGGAGTCAATGTAAATCAGTGAGCACAAGGGTGATGGGTGATCGGGATTGGTGTGAGTTAGAATACAGGGAGCAGAGTTCTGGATGTGCTGTGGTTTATAGAGGTTTATAAATGGGAGGGTGACCAGGATAGAATTGGGATAGTCAAGTGTGTATTTAACAAAGGCACAGATGAATGTTTATGCAGCAGATAGGCTGAGGCAGAGGTGGAGATGTGTGTTAGTACAGAGGTGACAGTAGGCAGGGTTGGTGAGAATATGGAGATGAACTCAGCTCAGATTTAAATAGAACACAGAGGTTGCAAACTGTCTGGTTCAGCCTCAGATATTTGGCAATGAGGAGATCGTGGTTCATGGATAGTAGATGGAATTTCTTATGGAGACCAATGACAACTGCACTCTTCCCAAATTTAAATAGCAAGAACATTATTTCAGTGAAACAAATTTTACAGATCTCATAGCGGGAAATAGAGACTTACCAGGGACAGCAAGAGCAGCAAAGATGGGAGAGTAAATTACAAGCACTCTAATGCACATAGCAATGGTTTATTGAGCTAATATCTGGGGACAGAAATTTGCCAGGAATAACAACAGCAGCAAGGAGGGCAGAGGAAATGACAAGAATGGTAATGCAGTTAAACATGGTTTATAGAATTAATAGCTAGATACAGAGACTTACTAGGGACACCAATAATAGCCAGGAAGGGGTAGTAAATGTATTGAATATTCCTCAGTGAGTAATAGATCCGACTGTTTAATGAGAACTGATCATAATCTGCAGAAAGAAAGTTAAACTCCCAGATGAAACTCCTGCTCATTGTTGTAACATTCCAATCTATTGTTCTCTGATTCTGATCTTTCCTCTCCCTCTCTCCGGAGCCGCTGATCCCTATTAGTGCCGGGAGTGATATGATACTCCCACTGACACTATGTGATAACACATTGAAAGGAGTCCCTTATTAATAGAAGAGGGAAATCTTCCAGTGACACAATTAGGATCCATGGCGACTGACATTAATTGCAGTCACTGAATAAACAGGTTCAGTTAACCCCTTTCAATCCAACACTTTTTGTATCACAGTAAAGTAGAACATTTACCCGGTCTGGATGGGAATTCTGAGGTTTGGTGAGAGAAGGAATGGTGCAAATGGAAGAAGCACTGCACAGAATCTGCCAATTCTCTTTGGATATAGGAGTGATGACAGAGCACTGGAGGGCTGCAAATTATACACCTAGTTTACAAAAAGGAGGGATGTGGTAAACCCTGTACTGTCCAGTCAATCTGACGTCGGTGGTGGTGAAATTTCACAACCCAGGACAGAAATATTATTTGCTTGGAAAAGCATAGCATAATAAATTTCAAGCCGCATGGATATGCTAATGACAATTCATGTCTGGCAAAGTTCAGCAAGAACTTATCCCAAGGTACTTCACAGCAGCATTATGAAACAAAGTGTAACACTGAACCACCAAGGGAGATATTAGGTTAGGTGACCAAATGTTTGGTCAAAGAGGCAAGGTTTAAATGAGTGTCTTAAAGGATAAAAGCGAGGTGGAGAGATGGAGAGATGGAGCTGTGTAGGGCGCGTATTCCAGAGCATTGGGCCGAGGCAACTGAAGGTGTGGCCAGAATGGTGGAGTAATTAAAATCAGGGATGCACAAGAGGCCAGTATTAGAGGAGCAGAGATATCTCAGAGGTTTGTGGGGCTGGAGAGGATTACAGAGTTAGTGATGGGTGAGGCAATGGAGGGATTGGAAAACAAGAATGAGAATTTTAAAATCAAGACATTGCTTGACTGTGAGCTGATGTCGGTCAGTGATCGGGGAATGAGACTTGCTGTGAGTTAAGGCACAGGCAGCAGAGTTTTAGATGACCTCAAGTTTACAGATCGTAGAATGTGGGAGAATGAATTCGAATAGTCCAGTCTGCAGGTAATGAAAGCATGACTGAGAGCTTCAGCAGCGGATGAGTTAAGACAGGGGTGAAATCAGGCGATGTTATTGAAGTGGAAATAGGTGGTGATAGTGATGGCACGAATATAACAGTGGAAGCTCATTTTGTGGTCAACTGTCACAGAATCACAGAATTGTTACAGGCAGCCATTCAGTCCATCGTGTCTGCACTGGCTGTCCAAAAGAGCAATTCATCTAGTGTCACTCCCCTGCCTTCTCCCTGTAACTCGGAACAAACTTCCTTTTCAGACAGCTATCCAACTTCCTCCTGTTTACCTCGATTGAATCTGCCTCCACCACACTCTCAGGCAGCACATTCCAGATCTGAAGCTCTCGCTGTGTGAAAACGTTTTCTTCATGTCACTTCTGCTTCTTTTACCAATTACTTTTATTCTTTGCCCTCTCGTTTTAGAACCTTTCAGGAGTGGGGACAGTTTTTTTCCCGATCCACTCTGTCTAGACACCTCATAATTGTGAATACCTTTTTTTCTAATCTCCTCTCAGCCTTCTCTTCCCTAAGGAAAATGTTCTCAGTTCTCCAGTCTCTCTTCATTACTGATATTCTTCATCTCTGGAACCATTCTTGTGAATGTTTATGTACACTCCCCAATGTCTTCACGTTACCTAAAGTGTGGTGCCCAGAACTAGACGTAATACTGCAACTGAGGCCGAACTAGTGTCTCATACAAGTTCAAAATAACCTTTTTGCTTTTGCATTCCATGCTGCTGTTAATAAAGCGCAGTATACTGTCTGGTTGATTAACTGCTCTCAACCTCTCCTGCCAACTTCAATGACCTATGCACATATACACCCAGGTCTCTCTGCTCCTGCACCCCCTTTAGTGTTGCACAATTTATTCTATATTGCCTCTCCATGTTCTTCCTATCGAAATGAATCACATCACATTTCTCCACATTGAACTTCATCTGCCACCTGTCTGTCCATTCCACTAACTTGTCTATGTCCGTTTGAATTTCTACACTATCCTCCTCACAGTTCACAATGCTTCCAAGTTTTGCATTATCTGCAAACTTTGAAATTGTGCCCTGTGCACCAAGGTCCATGTCATTAATATTTGTCAGGAAGAGAAACGATCCCAAAATTGATCCCTGGGGAACTCCACTACAAGTCTGAAATGAAAACAAAAAGTGCTGGAAAGACTCA
Organism: Heterodontus francisci; assembly: GCF_036365525.1. Taxonomy (NCBI): domain Eukaryota; kingdom Metazoa; phylum Chordata; class Chondrichthyes; order Heterodontiformes; family Heterodontidae; genus Heterodontus; species Heterodontus francisci. Next base: position 233,164 of record NW_027142252.1, on the reverse strand, counting down.
GCAGGTCTGGAAGTATCTGTGGAGAGTGAAGCAGAGTTAACGCTTCAGGCCTGTGACTTTTCATCAGAATTGGCAAAGGTTAGAAAGGTCAGGTTTTAAGGAAATAAAGCAAGGGTGGGGCAAAAGAGACAAAAGAGGTGCTGAAAGGACAGAGGGTCATAGAGATTAACAGACAAGGAGGTCATGGGGCAAAGGCAAAGAGAGTGTGCTTGTGGCGTGGTGAAAGACAAAGCGTTAGTGCAGCAAAGGTGTTAAATGACAAAATAATGAACGGCCCAAGCCAAAAGTAGCAACATAAAAAAATCCAGTTTAAGGCCAGGACATGGCAAAAAAAGTGACAAAGCAAAATAATTAAAAGAGCCAGTCTTGATCTGAAATTATTGAACTCAATGTTCAGTCTGGAAGTCTGTAGAATGCCTAATCGGACAATGAGGTTTTGTTCCTCGAGCTGACGTTGATGTTCACTGAGACACCGCCGCAGGCTGGGCTGTGGTTTATGGAGGTTTATAACTGGGAAGGTGACCATGATAGAACTGGAATAGTCACGTGTAGATTTAACAAAGGCACAGATGAGAGTTTATGCAGCAGATGGGCTGAGGCCGAGGTGGAGATGGCAGTTATTGCAGAGGTGGTAGTCGGCATGTTTGTTGATGGAGGGAATATGGAGATGAAATCAGCTCAGGTTTAAATTACTACAGAGGTTGTAGACTGTCTTGTTCAGTCTCAGACACTGGCCAGTGAAAGGTAAGTGGTTCACAAATAGGGTATGAAGTTTCTTATGGAGACCAATGACACTAGCTTCAGTCTTCAAAAAAATAAATACATTCCAAATCAGTATTTCAGTGAAGCAAGGTTTACATATCTCATGGCTGGAACTAGAGTCTCACCAGGGCAACAACAGAAGCAAAGATGAGAGATTAAATTATACAAACCATAATGAGGTTAGCAATGGTTATATCAAGATAATAGCTGGAGGGATACCACAATCAGCAAGGGCAGAGTAAATGAGAAGTACAGTAATGCAGTTTAACATGGTTTATACAATGAAGAGCTGGATATAGAGACTTACCAGGAACACCAACAATAGCAAGGGTGAGATAGTAAATGTATTGAATAATCTTCACTGCGTAATAGATGCTAGATGCTAGTGGTAGCCGATCATAATATGCAGAAAGAGTGTCAAGATCCCAGGATAACCCCCTGCCCATTTTTGTAACATTACAATCTATTGTTCTCAGATTCTGACCCATTGTTGTCAGGTTCCAATCTATTGTCCTCAGATTCTGATCTATCCTCCCCCTCACTCTGGAGACGCTGGTCCCTATTAGTGCCAGGGATGATGCTCCCACTCAAACTATGTGAAAACACATCGAAAAGAGTCCCTTACTATTAGAAGATGGAGCACCTCCAGTGAAATAATTAGGTTCCATAGAGACCGACATTAATTACAGTCACTGAGCAAATAGATTCCGTTAACCTCTTTCATTCCGACACCTTGCATACCACAATAAAGCAGAAAATTTACTCTGGACAGGATGCGTGAGGGTTACTGAGGGAAGGAATGGTGAAAATAGTAGAGGCACTGGCCAGAATCTTTCAATCCTCCGTGGATATGGGAGCGATGACAGAGGACTGGAGCACTGTAATTGTTACACCCTGTTTAGTAAAGGAGAGATAGAGTAAACCCTGTAATTACTGAGCAGTCAGACACGCATCACTACTGGAGAAATTTCATGGGGTCACAACCCAGGACAAATATATTCGTTTCTTTGAAAAACATATGATAACAAACAAGAAGCAGCAGAGGTCTGGTAATAACAAATCATGTTTGGCAAACTTCAACAACAATTTATATTTATACAGCGCCTTTAACATAATGAAATGTCCCAAGGTGCTTCCCGAAAATGAGATACTAGTTTAAAGTTTGGTCAAAGAAGTAGATTTTAACGGGCGTGTTAAAGGATGAAAGCGAGTTGGAGAAGCGGAGAGGTGAAGGGAGGGTATTCTAGAACTTGGAGCCCCATTAGCTGAAGGTGCAGATAATAGTGGTGGAGTGATGAAAATCAGGGATGCACAAGAGGCCAGAATTAGAGATGCACAGATATCTTGGCTGATTGTGGAGCTGGAGGATATTACAGAGATAGGGAGCACATATAAGGAGCAAGAGGGTAACTAGAGAAAGATTAGATTAGATTAGAGATACAGCACTGAAACAGGCCCTTCGGCCCACCGAGTCTGTGCCAAACATCAACAACCCATTTATGCTAATCCTACACTAATCCCATATTCCTACCAAACATCCCCACCTGTCCCTATATTTCCCTCCCACCTACCTATACTAGTGACAATTTATAATGGCCAATTTACCTATCAACCTGCAAGTCTTTTGGCTTGTGGGAGGAAACCGGAGCACCCAGAGGAAACCCACGCAGACACAGGGAGAACTTGCAAACTCCACACAGGCAGTACCCGGAATTGAACCCGGGTCCCTGGAGCTGTGAGGCTGAGGTGCTAACCACTGCGCCACTGTGCCGCCCGAAAGGATTGGCCCACTCAAGGACAAAGGAGGAAAGTTATGCGTGGAGTCAGAGAAAATGGGTGAGATTCTAAACGAGTACTTTGCATCGGTATTCACCGAGGAGAGGGACATGACGGATGTTCAGGTTCGGGACAGATGTTTGATCACTCTAGGTCAAGTCGGCATAAGGAGGGAGGAAGTGTTGGGTATTCTAAAAGGCATTAAGGTGGACAAGTCCCCAGGTCCGGATGGGATCTATCCCAGGTTACTGAGGGAAGTGAGAGAGGAATTAGCTGGGGCCTTAACAGATATCTTTGCAGCATCCTTAAACACGGGTGAGGTCCTGGAGGACAGGAGAATTGCTAATGTTGTCCCCTTGTTTAAGAAGGGTAGCAGGGATAATCCAGGTAATTATAGACCGGTGAGCCTGACGTCAGTGGTAGGGAAGCTGCTGGAGAAGATACTGATGGATAGGATCTATTCCCATTTGGAAGAAAATGGGCTTATCAGTGATAGGCAACATGGTTTTGTGCAGGGAAGGTCATGTCTTACCAACTTAATAGAATTCTTTGAGGAAGTGACAAAGTTGATTGATGAGGGAAGGGCTGTAGATGTCATATACATGGACTTCAGTAAGGCGTTTGATAAGGTTCCCCATGGTAGGCTGATGGAGCAAGTGAAGGCGCATGGGGTCCAGGGTGTACTAGCTAGATGGATAAAGAACTGGCTGGGCAACAGGAGACAGTGAGTAGCAGTGGAAGGTAGTTTCTCAAAATGGAGACGTGTGACCAGTGGTGTTCCACAGGGATCCGTGCTGGGACCACTGTTGTTTGTGATATACATAAATGATTTGGAGGAAAGTATAGGTGGACTGATTAGCAAGTTTGCAGACGACACTAAGATTGGAGGCGTAGCAGATAGTGAAGGGGACTGTCAGAGAATACAGCAGAATATAGATAGACTGGAGAGTTGGGCAGAGAAATGGCAGATGGAGTTCAATCAGGGCAAATGCGAGGTGATGCATTTTGGAAGATCCAATTCAAGAGTGAACTATACAGTAAATGGAAAAGTCCTGGGGAAAATTGATGTAAAGAGAGATTTGGGTGTTCAGGTCCATTGTTCCCTGTAGGTGGCAACGCAGGTCAATAGAGTGGCCAAGAAGGCATCTGGCATGCTTTCCTTCATCGGACGGGGTATTGAGTATAATTGTTGGCAGGTCATGTTACAGTTGTATAAGACTTTGGTTCGGCCACATTTGTAATACTGCATGCAGTTCTGGTCGCCACATTACCAAAAGGATGTAGATGCTTTGGAGAGGGTGCAGAGGAGGTTCACCAGGATGTTGCCTGGTATGGAGGGCGCTAGCTATGAAGAGAGGTTGAGCAGATTAGGATTATTTTCATTAGAAAGACGGAGGTTGAGGGGGGACCTGATTGAGGTGTACAAAATCATGAGAGGGAGAGACAGGGTGGATAGCAAGAAGCTTTATCCCAGAGTGGGGGATTCAATTACTAGGGGTCACGACTTCAAAGTGAGAGGGGAAAGGTTTAGGGGGGATACGCGTGGAAAGTTCTTTACGCAGAGGGTGGCGGGTCCCTGGAATGCATTGCCAGCGGAGGTGGTAGACGCGGTCACGATAGCGTCTTTTAAGATGTATCTGGACAGATACATGAATGGGCAGGAAGTAAAGAGATACAGACCCTTCGAAAATAGGCAACAGGTTTAGATAGAGGATCTGGATTGGCGCAGGCTTGGAGGGCCGAAGGGCCTGTTCCTGTGCTGTAATTATCTTTGTTCTTTGTTCTATGGAGGTATTGAAAACGAGGATGAGAATTTTAAAATCAAGACATTGCTTGACTGGGAGCCATTTCAATCAGTGATAGAGGAAGAAAACTTGGTGTGAGCTAGGACATGGGCAGCAGAGTTTTGGATGACCTCAAGTTTACAGAGAGTAGAATGTGGGAGATCAGCCAGGAGTGAGTTGGAATATTTATGCACAGAGGTAACAAAGGCATGAATCAGGGAATCACATAATTATTACAGCACAGAAGGAGGCTATTCAGTCTATCATGTACACATCGGCTCTCCAAAAGAGCAATTAACCTCGTGCCATTCTCCGCCTTCTCCCCATAACCCTGCACATTCTTCCTTTTCAGATAACAGTCTGATTGCATTTTGAATGCTTCAATTGAACCTGTCTCCATCACATTCTCAGGCAGTCCATTCCAGTCCTTAGCCATTCCTTGCGTGAGAAAATATTGCCTCATGTCACTTCTGCCTCTCTTCCCCATTAATTTCAATCTGTGCCCTCTCGTTCTCGATTCTTTTCACGAGTGGAAACAGTTTCTCTCTATCTCCTCTGTCCAGACCCCTCATGGTTTTGAACAACTCTATCAAATCAACTCACCTCTCAGCCTTCTCTTCTCCAAGGAAAATGATCCTAACTTCTCCTGTCTATCTTCATAACTGAAATTCCTCATGCCTGGAAGCATTCTCATGGATCTTTTCTGTACTCTCTCCAATGCCCTCACAATCTTCCTAAATTGTGGTGCCCAGAATTGGACAGAATACTTCAGCTGAGGCTGAATCAGTGTTTTATATAAGTTCAACATAACTTCCTTGCCCTTGTACTGAATGTCCCTGTTAATAAAGCCCAGGATACTGTATGCTTTATTAAATGCTCTCTCAACCTCTCCTGCCAACATCAATGACTTATGCACATATACACCTCGGTATCTCTGCTCCTTTAGAATGGTGCCCTTTATTTTACATTATCTCAATATTCTTCCTACCAAAATGAATCACTTCATATTTCTCTGCATTGAAATTCATCTACCACCTACCTGCCCATTCCACCAAGTTGTCTAAGTACTTTTGAAATTCAACACCATCCTCCTCACAGTTCACAATGCTTCCACGTTTCGTATCATCTGCAAACTCTGAAATTGTGCCCTGAACACCATGGTATTGGTCAATTACCTTCTTTGGCCTCCTTGTCTCGGGAGAAAATGTGTAAGCACCTGGAGGTGGTCAGTGGTTTGTGGAGCCGCACCTGGAGTGGCTACAAAGGCCAATTCTAGAGTGAATTGGCTCTTCCACAGGCGCTGCAGATAAAATTGGTTGTCGAGGCTATTTCATGGTTGGCTCTCTCCTTGTGCTTCTGTCTTTTTTCCTGCCAACTGTTAAGTCTCTTCGACTCACCATTCTTCAGACCCGCCATTATGGCTATCTGCTAGCACGAGAGATCACTGGCAATTGACTCCCACAATTTGTGGTCAATGTCACAGGACTTCATTTCGCGTTTGCAGATGTCTTTAAAGCAGCGACACTGATGGCCGGTGGGTCTGATACCAGTGACAAGCTCGCTGTACAATGCGTCATTGGGGATCCTACCAACTTCCATGTGGCTCACATGGCCAAGCCATTTCAAGCGCTGCTGACTCAGTAGGGTGTATATGCTGGGGATATTGGGCACCTCGAGGACTTCCACGTTGGAGATATGGTCCTGCCACCTGATGCCAAGGATTCTCCGGAGGCAGCGAAGATGGAATGAATTGAGACGTCGCTCTTGTAATATATATCAGGAAAATCAAGGGTACCAACACTGATCCCTGGGGACCTCCAGCCTTTCCTCCAGCCCCCAAAAAACATTCACAAACTACAATTCTTTCTTTCCTGCCACTCAGCCAAAGCCGTATCCATGTTGTTACTGTCCCTTTTCATTCATGAACTATAAGTTTTCTCACAAGTCTGTTATGTGGCACAGTATCAAATGTCTTTTGTAAATACAATACACCACATCAATAGCATTGCCTTCATCAACCCTCTCTGTTACCTTCTCAAAATCTCCAGGCTGTTAGTTAAATAGTATTTGCCCTTCAGGAATCCATGCTGTTTTCCTTACTGAACCCGAATTTGTCCATGTGACTATTAATTTGTCCCGAATTATTATTACTAGAAGTTTCCCCACCACTGCAGTTAAATTGACTGGCCTGGAGTTCTTGGGATTATCTTTACACCCATTTTTGAACAAGGATGTAATATTTGCAATTCTCCAGTCCTCCGGCATCACCCCAAGTCTAAGGAAGATTGAGAATTTATGGCCAGTGCCTCTGCGATTTCCACCCTCACTTCCCTCATAATCCTTGGATGCACCTCATTGGCCCTGGTGCGTTATTCACTTTACCTCTAGACAGCCTATCTAATATGTCCACTTTATCAATTTTAAACCCTTCTTGTTTCTGAATTACCTGCTCTTTCGCCATTGCCTGTGTTGTACCTTCTTCCTTGTGTTATGACCCGAGGCGAGAGGTGTGCACTGTTAATTCAGTCCAGCTTCTCCACAGGTCACAACATTTTTTTCTCATTTTCCCACTTGCTGAAACATTCCATCAGATACACTATTCCCATCACAATAGAACACACTTTACTGAACTAAACAATTAACAGTTTATCATAAATGAGGCAGGTGTAAGACCAGGAATCCTACAGCGAGTAACTCACCTCCTGACTTCCCAAAGCCTGTCCACCATCTATAAGGCACAAGTCAAGAGTGTGATGGAATACTCTGCACTCGCCTGGATGGCTGCAGCTCCAACAACACTCAAGAAGCTCGACATCATCCAGGACAAAGCAGCCTATTTGATTGGCACACCATCCACATACATTGACTCCCTCCACCACCGATGCACAGTGGCAGCAGTGTGCACCGTCTACAAGATGCACTGCAGCAATGCACCAAGGCACCTTAAACAGCACCTTCCAAACCCGCGACCTCTACCATCTAGGACAAGGGGATCAAATGCATGGGAACATCACCACCTGCAAGTTCCCCTCCAATTCATACATCATTATGACTTGGAAGTATATCGCCATTCCTTCACTGTCGCTGGGTCAAAATCCTGGAAGTCCATCCCGAACACAATTGTGAGTGAACCTACCACCCATGGACTGCAGCGATTCAAGAAGGCAGTTCACCACCACCTTCTCAAGGGTTATGGAGAGATGGGTAATAAATGCTGGCCTAGCCAGTGATGCCTACATCCCAGGATCGAATAAAAAAGTCTCAACTAGAAATGAAGTAAAACAATATCACAGATCAAATTTTTAAAAATTCAACAATTAATTTTTAACTTCCCCTTCCCACCTTAACCAAACTTCAAAGTCCCTTTTAACCTGAACCAAATTTTAAAGTTACTTTTTTTTACCTTAGTCCCTTAAAACTCAAACACAGACATATACACTGGTTAACCGAAAACAAGATCTAAAAAAAAAGATTTTTCGATCAGAGCTCTGTTACAAACAAAAAGCATTTGGGTTAACTAGTTGCCCATTTTGAAGGAAACAGCAGATGAGTTTGTGTTGTTCCAAACCAGCATGCAGTCTAACTTCTGAGCACACACATCCAGGTTACCAGACAACAGTTATCTTCAGGCGGCATTGAGAATTATTTTAGGCAGGCTTTCTTCAAACAGGAAACAAGATGACGCAACTCCGCGGACTTCACAAGGTCTGTTCTGGAATTTCTGGAAAATGAGCTGGGTTGTGGTCTTCTCTGCTTTCTTGACTTTTTCTTCAGACTTGAAGTTATCTCCTTCCTGAAGGTAAAACCACACACACTGACCGACAACCAGAAAGCTTGTCAGTTTTTCTGCCCATCCCAGGTGTTCTCTGCGACGACGGGGCTTGTCTAATCAAAGGAGAACTTATCACTTTTCTGCCCGCTACCAGGGTTTCGGCTTCATCTCCAACCCGAGCCTTGTGATAACCAGTAACTCTGTTGCCAGTCCAGCTCCCTCTCAGTGACCTCTTGGTGGTTCAATTTTTAATTAAAAAACGGTCTAACATTTATTCAGCTGAACCATAAATGCCTTTAGAAATATTTTTTTTTAACCAAAAAAGAATCACTTTTGTTACACTTGGTAAAGACAGATGCAACGTATTTATTTAATACTTCAACTATGCCCTCTGCATGCATGTGTAAATCCTCTGTGTGGCCCCTAATTGGTGCAACTCCTCCTTTTGCTACCTGTTTATACATCTATAGAAAACTTAGGAACTCCATTTAATTCTAGCCGCCAGACTCTTCTCATATTCTATTTTACTTCTCTTACTTGCTTTTATGCTTCTGCTCTGCCTGGTTCTCAGTAGGATTGTCTACCTGGCGTCTGTCATTAGCACACTTTTTCTTTTTCATCTTAATCTCTACGTCACTCACCTCTTTTGTAATTCAGGGAGCTCTGGATTTGTTTACACTACCTTTCCCCTTCGAAGGAATATACCTTGACTGAGCCCAAAATATCTCTTCTTTGAAGGTAGCCCATTGTTCAGCTATTGTTTTCCTGCCAATCGTTGACTCCAATTTATTTTCCCCAGCTGCATTCTTACCCCGCGGAAGTTGGCCTTCCCCTAGTTAATTATTCTGACCCTTTGTCCTTTTATGTAGTCAGCCTAAACCTTATGATGTAATGACCACTGTCCTTTAAGTGCTTCCCTACTGGTATTTGATCCACTTGGCCCACCTCATTCCCAAGTACCAGATCCAGCAGCGCCTCTTTTCTTGAATGAGGGTTTCAGCAGATGAGCTGAGGCAGGGATTTAGTCAGGTGATGTTACAGAGATGGAAATAGGCGATTGTGGTGATGGCACCAGTGTGAGGTTAGAAGCCTATTTTGTGGTCCAATGTGACACCAAGGTTGTGAACAGACCATAGTAATCTCAGACAGTTACCAGGAAGAAGGAAGGAATTGCTGGCTAGGGAAGGGAGATTGGAGCGGGAAGCAAAAACAAGGGGCTGAATTTTATTCTCCCCAGCGGAGTGCGAAACACTTGTGGCCCATATGTGCAGTCTGTGTCTGCTGTGCCACTGTGATGTAGCAGGCGACGGCTCATTTTAATACAGTGAACGGGCCGCCCACTCCACCCCCAATCACGTAACAGGGACGGCCTCAGCGACAACAGTAGTGTTGTCAGCTGTCTCTGTCCAGACACTGGTGCCATTTTTAAAGGGCAACCAGACCTGCCACAAAAAGTGCAAAGTTTAACCCCGTACACACACCCCTGCCAGTGCACTGCAAATAAAATGTTGCCCATTTCACCCCAAAAACTTACATTGTATAGTTGCCTTCCCACCAGCCCCGCCAAAGACTTAAACTGCCGAGTACCCTCGCAACACAACAACTGTCCAAAGTGTAGAGTTTGCCTCTTCTTCCCCGACACTATTAATGCAGAGTTGACCACGCCCGCCACAAGCACCAGCCACCACCCCCCACCCCATCAGTACTCTAAAAATCCTACTTTCCCCCCTTCCCCAGCTCTGTGGCGTTGGCTTTCCCTGGACGGGAGAGTGACGGTGTGTGAGAAGAAGGGTCACTGACCCGAAATGTTAACTCTACCTCTCTTTCCACAGATGCTGCCAGACCTGCTGAGTGGTTCCAGCATTTCTGGATTTTATTTCAGATTTCCAGCATCTGCAGTATTTTGCTTTTATTATGAAGGTGTGTGAGTGTCAGCCGCTGCATGGAAGATCCCGGGCTGTCAGTAAGATCAAAGGGAATTGGACTGAAATGTATACATTACGTTTATTGAAATATTTAAAGGAGGGTACCACTGCCGAGCGGTTGGGGGGGAGGGGGCGGGGAGCCACGAGCCTCTGCACAGCTGGAAAGATCAGGCCCAGCAATCCTGATGTGTGGCTCCATGGAGACCTACATCAGGAGCCCAACAGAGTCCAGCCCAATGGTTTCAGTCTTCCCAATATTTTATTGGAGGAAATTTCTGCTCATCCAGTACTGGATGTCGGATAAGCAGTCTGATAATTTAACAACAGTGGAGGAGTGGAGAGAGGTGGTGGTGAGGTAAACTTGATGGAGTTCTTTGATAAAACAATGGAGAGGGCTGATGAGGGTGGTGTGATTGAAGTTATATGTATGGATGTTCAAAAGGTGGTTGATCAAATGTCATTCAATAGACAGGTTAGGAAAACTGAACCCTATGGATTAAAGGGACAGTGGCAGTGTGGATATAACATTGGCTAATGAAAAGTAAACAGAGAGAAATGGTGAAAGGTTGTTGGTCAGACTCCAGGTGAGTATACAGTGGTGTTCCCCAGGGCTCGATATTAGGACCACTGCTCTGTTTGCTCTTGGAGAACCTGGGGTGGTAGGGCAGAGCCCCCTCCTCCTCCCACTTTACAGAGTTTCCCCTCTCTAGCCTCTGCTCCATTTGTAGGTCATGTAACTACAGTCCCCATAACTCGTCCAGAGTTCGGTTAGCAAATCCTCTGTCCTCCATGAATGTCTGCAGAAGCTCACAACGCAACCTCCAGAAAGCCATCCACAGCACCTCCACTAACTTTACAATAAGAGAAGTAAGTCAAAAGCACCCCACATGTAAGCTGAGTAAAAAATACACGCATATGAACTAGGAGCAGACGTAGGCCATTCGGCCCCTCGAGTCTGCACCGCCATTCAATCAGATCATAGCTGATTGGTTTGTGTTTCGAATTCCACACTCCCATCTAACCTTGATAACCTTTCATTCCCTGGCCTGATAAGAATCTATCTATCTCCACCTTAAAAATATTCAATGACCCCGTCTCCACCACCTTCTGTGGCAGAGAATTCCAAAGTCACACAACCCTCTGGAGAAAAATGTTCTCCTCCTCTCTGTCCTAAAGCGGCGACCCCTAATTTCGAAACAGTGCCCCCTAGTACTGGACTCACCCACAAGAGGAAACATCCTTTCCTCATTCACCATGTCAAGGCCTTTCAGGTTCTTATAAACTTCAGTCAAATCTCCCCTCACTATTCTAAATTCCAGTGAAAACAAGACCGTCCGTCCATCCTTTACTCAGAACACAACCTGCTCATTCCTAGTATCAATCTGGTAAACCACATCTGAACCGCCTCCAAAGCATTCACGTCCTCCATTAAATAAGGAGACCAAAACTACAGACAGTATTCGAGATGTGGTCTCACCAATGCCCTGTATAACTGAAGCTTCACATGCTGACTTTTATTTTCAATTCCTCTTGTAATAAAGGCGAGCATTCCATTAGCCTTCTTTGTTACTTGCTGTACCTACCTACTAACTGTTTGTGACTCATGCACTACAGAACCTAGATCCCTCAGCACCTCGGAATTTTGCAGTCCTCCTGCCAAAGTGAACAACTTCACATTTTCCCACATTATACTCCATCTGTCAGATTTTTTTTCCCCACTCACTCAACCTATCTATATTGGACTACAACCTCCTTATGGACTCTTCACAACATACTTTCCTACCTATCTTTGAGTCATCTGCAAATTTAGCTAACATGCCATCGCTTCCCTCATCTAAGTCTTTCATATAAATTGTAAAATGTTGAGGCCCCAGCACAGACCCATGATGGACTCAACTTGTCACATCCTGCCAATCTGAAAAGGACCCATTCATGCATACTCCCTCTTTTCAGCAACCGGCCAATAAAACTTTGATCCAAGCTAATATGTTACCCACTACACCATGAGCTCCTACTTTGCACAATAACCTTTTTTGTGGCACCTTGTCTAATGCATTCTGGAAATCCAAGCGCGGTATGTCAAAGGGCTCCCCTTTACCCATATCGCATGTTACTCCTTCAAAGAACTCCAATAAATTGGTTAAAGATGACTTCCCTTTCACAAAACAATGTTTTCTATTCGCGATTACCTTGAGTTTTTCTAAGTGCCCAGCGAAAGCCTCCTTAATGATCGATTCAAACATCTTCCCCAGGACAGATGTCAAGCTAACTGGCCTATAGTTACCTACTTTCTGCACCCCCCTCTTCTTGAATAGAGGGGTTATATTTATTACTTTCCAGTCTGATCGAACCTTTCCAAAATTAGTGAACTTTGAAAAATTAACAGCAACACGACTACTACCTCATTAGCCACCTCTTTTAAGACTCTAGGATGAAGCCCATCAGGACCCGGGGACTTTTCAGCCCGCAACTCCATAAGTTTGCTCAGTAAAGCTTCCCTGGCAATTGTATTTTCACCAGGTTACTCTCTTCCTTCCACCTCCTGATTTACAGCTACTACTGGAATGTTTCTTGTATCCTCTATAGTGAAAACAGAAACAAAATATTTGTTCATTGCATCCGCTGTTTCCTTTTTATCTACTATTAACTCCACATTCTCACTGTCCAGAGGACCAACGCTCTTTTTACTTACTCTTCTCCTTTTTAAATATGCGGAGAAACTCTTGCAATCCATTTTTACATTTCTAGCTAGCTTCCTATTATACTCGAATGTCTTTCTCCTGATTAACCCGTTAGCCATTGTCTGCTGTTCTTTATATTCTGACCAATCATCTGAACTGCCACTCATCTTTGCACAATTATCTGCCTTTTCCTTAAGAGTGATGTTTTCCGTAATTTCTTACTAAACCGCTGGTGGGTCCTCCACCTTATCGTAGGAATATACTTATTATGGAGTATTCCTGAAATATCCCCTTAAATGTCTGCCACTGCTTCTCTATTGATCTATCTCCAAGACAAGTAACCCAGTTCACTTCAGCGAGCTCAACTTTCATGCCCAAATAGTTGCCCTTATTCACGTTTAAAATACTGATCTTAGATCCACTCTTCTCTCTTTCAAACTGGATGTAAAATTCAGTCATAATGTGCTCGCTGCTACCTAGAGGTGCCTTTACTCTGAGGTCATTAATTTATCCTGTCACATTACATTATACGAAGTCTAATATAACCTTATCTCTGGTTGTTTCCAGAACGTGCTGTTCCAAGAAACTACCTCGAAAGCATTCTATGAACTCTTCATCCGGGCTACTGTTCCCAATCTGATTTTTCCAGTTTATATGTAGATTAAAATCAGCCATGATTATTGCCGTACGTCTATCACAAGTAAACAATATTTCTTCTTGTATACGATGTCCTACATTGTGATTACTGTTAGGAGGTCTGTAAACCACTCCTGCTAGGGACTTCTTTCTCCTGGTATTCCTCACCTCCACCCAAATCGATTCTACATTTTGATCTCCTGAACCAAGGTCATCTCGAACTAATGCCCCAACACTATCCTTGATTAACAGTGCCACCCCTCCACATTTACCTAGCTTCCTATTCTTCTTGAATGTCAAATATCCCTCAATATTCAGGACCAGGAAGCCTGGTCCTTTTAAAAATACTAGAGGGGATTCCTGGTGCTGCTGAATGTATGCTAAGTTGTGAGTGACTAACACACGTGATCAGTGGACACGCACGGACCAAGTTTCAGAGATGTACATATTAGCTGCTAGAAAGGGACATTGACGTTACTCCAAACCCCTCCTCAGACTAACAGCAAATGCACAGTGCACCCAGGCTAGATCCCTACACAGAATGGGGGACTGTGCTGGCCACACTAGAAGTGGTTGGCGGTTCCATTCACATCGTTTTTATAGATCCAGGTTTTTGTTACATTGGCACCAGTGGCACCTTAGTGTAAAAATCACAGCCGGAGGTGCCAGGGAGGGGAAAGAAACTCACTTTCAAAAGGGAATTGAAAAAAGTTTCAAAGGCATAAGATTTACAAGAATATGTGAAATCGAGAGGGGTATAGGGCTAATTGGAGTGGTGAGGCCATGGAGAGATTCAAAGACAAGAATGAGAATATTAAAATTAAGGTGTTGCCAGACCGGGAGACAATGTAGATCAGTGAGCACAGGGGTGATGGATGATCGGGATTTGGTGTGAGTTAGAACACAGGCAGCAGATTTCTGGATGGGCTGTGGTTTATGGAGGTCAATTACTGGGAGGGTGACCAGGATAGAATTGGAAGGTGACCAGGATAGAATTGTAATAGTCAAGTGTGGATTTAACAAAGGCACAGATGAGGGTTTATGCGGTAGATGGGCTGAGGCAGAGGTGGAGACGGGACAATTTACAGAGGTGGTGATAGGCAGGGTTGGTGATGGAGAGAATATGGAGATGAACTCAGCTCAGTGTCAACTGGATGCAGAGGTCGCAAACAGTCTGTTTCAGCCCCAGACATTGGGCAGCGAGAGGAATGCAGACAGTGGATAGAGAATGGAGTTTGTGGCAGTGACTGAAGACAATGGCTTCAGACTTCCCAAGATTGACATGACAAGAACATTAAATCTGTAAAATATGTTTATAATTCTAAACGTTGGATACAGAGACTCACCAGGGACACCAATAATAGCGAGGATAGGATAATAAATCGTTTGAATCATCTTCAGCGCATAATAGATCCGATCATCTAATGTTATCCAAAAATAATCTGCAGTAACTAGGCCAAGCCAATAGGAGAAACTCCTGCTTCCCATTGTAGTAACATCCCAAGCTATTTTTCTCATGTTCTGACCCATTGTTGTAACATTCCAATCTATTGTTCTCAGATTCTGACCCATTGTTGTAACATTCCAATCTATTGTTCTCAGATTCTGACCCATTGTTGTAACATTCCAATCTATTGTTCTCAGAGTCTGATCCATTGTTGCAACATTCCAATCTATTGTTCTCAGATTCTGACCCATTGTTGTAACATTCCAATCTATTGTTCTCAGATTCTGACCCACTGTTGTCACATTCCAATCTATTGTTCTCAGATTCTGACCCATTGTTGTTACATTCCAATCTATTATTCTCAGATTCTGACCCATTGTTGTAACATTCCAATCTATTGTTCTCAGATTCTGACCCATTGTTGTAACATTCCAATCTATTGTTCTCAGACTCTGACCCATTGTTGTAACATTCCAATCTATTGTTCTCAGATTCTGGTCTATCCTCTCTCTCGCTGGGGCTGCTGATCCTTGATAGCGCCGGAATGATGCTGTTGTCGACACTATGGGATAACACACTGAAAGGAGTCCTGTATTAATAGAAGAGGGAAACCCTCCAACGACACAATTAGGGTCCATGATGACTGACATTAATTACAATCACTGAACAAACAGGTTCAGTTAACCCCTTTCAATCCAACTCTTCTTGTGCCACAATAAAGTAGACCATTTACCCTGTCTGAATGGGATGTGTGGGGGATGCTGAGGGAAGGAATGTTGAAAATAGCAGAGGTAGTGACAGAATGTTCCAATCCTCCTTGGATATGGGCTTGATGCCAGAGATGGGAGGGTTGTAAATGTTACACACGGTTTAAAAAAGGAGAGATGGAACAAACGGTGTAATTACTGACCGGTCAGTCTAACGTCGCTGGTGGGAAATTTCTAGACTTCACAGCCCAGGACAAAAACATTCGTTGCTTGGAAAAAAACACGGGACAATAAATACACGGGACGGCAGCAGGGATATGGTAATGACAAATCATATCTGGCAAAGCCCAACAACAACTTACATTTCTTGGTCAAAGCAGGAGGTATTAAGTAGTGTCTTAAGGGAGGAAAGTGAGGCATAGAGGCAGTGACAGTGGTATAGCGGTAATGTCACTGAACTAGAAAACCAGAGGTTCAGGCTAATGCCATGGGTTCAATTCCCACATGGCAGTTGGTGGGAATTAACATTCAATCAATTAATAATTTCAATTCATTAATAAAAATCTGGAAATGAAATTTAGTCTCAGTCATGGTGCCATGAATCTATCATCGATTGTTGTAAAAACCGATCTGATTTACTAATGTCCTGTCGGGAAGGAAATCTGCTGTCCTTACGTGATCTGGCCTCCATGTGACTCCAGACCCTCAACAATGTGGTTAACCCTTAACTGCCTGGTGAAATGTCCCAGCAAGTCACTCATTTGTCAAGGGCAATTAGGGATGGGAACAAATGCTGGCCTTGCCAGCGATGCACATATCCCACACACGAATAAAATAAAAGAGGTGTAGTTAGGGAATTCCAGAGCTTTGGGTCTAGGCAGCTGAAGACCTGGCTGGCAGTGGAGCAATGATGAAAATCAAGCATACACAAGAGACCAGGATTGGAGGAGTGCAGATGTCTTGGAGGGTTGTGGGGCTGGCGAATATTACATAGATAAGGAGGTGTGAGGACATCGAGGGAGTTGCAAACACGGTTGAGTATTTTAAAATCAAGACATTGCTTAACTGGCAGCAGATGTATGTCAGTGATCGGGGAACGGGACTTGGTGTGAGTTTACACAAGAGCAGCAGAGTTTGGATGACCTCAAGTTTACAGAGAGTAGAATGTGTGAGACAAGCCAGGAGTGTGTTAAAATCTGGAATAGAAAGCTAGTCTCAGTCATGGAGCCATGAAACTATCATCGTTTTTTGTTAAACACCATCTGATTCACTAATGTCCTTTAGGGAAACGAATCTGCCGTCCTTTCCTGGTCTAGCCCACATATGACTCTAGACTCACAGCAATGTTATTGACTCTTAACTGCCCTCTGTAAAGGCCTAGCAAGCAACTCTGTTGAAGCATTTGAAAAGAAGGCTGAGAGTTTTTATGTTGATGTGTTGCTGACCAGGATCCAATGTCGGTCAGTGAGTTCAGGGAGTGATGGGTGAACAGGACTTGGTGTGAGTTAGGACATGGGCAGCAGTGTTTTTCATCACCTCAAGTTTATGGCGGGTAGAATGTGGGAGACCAGCCAGGAGTGTGATGGAATAGTCAAGTCTACAGGTAACACAGGCAAGGGGGAATGTTTCATCAGCAGAGGAGCTGAGACAGGGATGAAGTCGTCCTATGTTAAGGGGGTGGAAATAGGCAGTTTTATTGATAGCGTGAATATTTGGTGGGAAGCTCATCGCAGGAGCAACTATGACACCAGGTTGTAAACACTTTGCTTTAGTCTCAGACAGTTGTCAAGGAGAGGGATGGAGTCTGTAGCTAAGAAATGTTTGATGTGGGGTTTGAAAACACTGGCTTTAGTTTTCCTAATATTTAATTGGCCTGGCAGATGTGTGAAGTGATACATTGTGGAAAGATTTTATAATATTATTTATTCATGGGTTGTGGGTGTCGCTGGCTGGGCCAGCAGTTATCACCCACCCCTAATAGCCTTTGAGAAGGTGATAGCGAACTGCAGGTGGATGAATGAGGAGAGATAACACAACTTTAAAGGTGGTGAGAATAACAGAGAGACCTGGGGTGTTTGTGTGCAATCTTTGAAGTGAGCTGGACAGGTTAACAAACAGTTAACAAAGAAAATAGATTCCTAGGTTTTATTAATAGAGACACAGAGTCGAATAGTCAGGATGTTATGTTACACCGATAGAAAAGACTAGATCGGCTCCACCTGGAGCATTGTGTCCAATACAG
Organism: Heterodontus francisci; assembly: GCF_036365525.1. NCBI lineage: Eukaryota > Metazoa > Chordata > Chondrichthyes > Heterodontiformes > Heterodontidae > Heterodontus > Heterodontus francisci. The sequence continues at coordinate 215,432 of NW_027142252.1, read as the reverse complement.
GGAACCACATTTTAGGAAGGACATGAGCCCATTGGAGAGGGGATAAAAGAGTTTTACTGGAATTTTTCCAGGGATGAGGGATTACAGTTATGTAGCTGGGATGGTTCAACTTAGAGCAGGGAAATGTAAAATCAGATCTGATCGAGATGCGAAGCAGAAAGCAGAGAGTAGTGGAGAATATTTATTGTTCAGTCTGGAGGGAAGTACACAATGGCGTTCCCCTGTTCTGAAGAAGGGTCACTGACCTGAAATATTAACTCTACTTCTCTCTCCACAGATGCTCCCAGACCTACTGTGTATTTCCAGCATTCCTTGTACTTATTTCAGATTTCCATCATCCTCAGTATTTTGCTTTTATTATCCCGATGGTCACTGTTGGGATCACAGTTGCAGTATGTTAATACTTGTGTACAGAGGGGATAATGTCAAGGTTTTGTGATGGGTGGAAACTCAGAAATGTTAATAAACAGTGAGAAGGATAGTAACAAACTTCAGGAGGACAGAGACTGACTGGTGAATTGGACAGGAACATGGCAGATGTAATTTAACACAGTGAAGTGTGAAGTGAGACATGGGTAGGAAGTATGAGGAGAAACAATATAAAATAAATGGTACCATTATAAAGCGGGTGCAGGATTAGAGAGACCTGCGGCGCACACACAGATCTTTGATGGTAACATGTAGTGTCCTTGGTGTCAGAGAGAGAGGCACAGAGTAATAAAACTCATGAGGAAATGCTGATGTTTGTACATCATTGGTTAGGTCCCAGCTGGAGAATTATGTCCAATTCTGGTCACCACACTTTGATAAGGATGTCAAGGACTTAGTGAAGATACAGAGGTGATTTACTAGAATGGTACCAGGGATCTGGGAATTCAGTTATGTGGAGAGATTGGAAAAGCTGGGATTGTTCTCTTTGGAGCAATGAAGGGTAAGGGGTGATTTAATATATAATTCAAAATCATTAAGGGTTTTGATAGAGTAATTAATATGAAACTGTTTCCAGTGTCAGGAAGCTCAGTATTGAGAAGACATAGATTGAAGGTAATTGGCAAAGAACCAGAGGTGAAATGAGGAGAATTTTCTTACACAGCGAGTTGTTGGGATGTGGGATTCACTGCCTGAAAACATGGTGGAAGCAGATTCAATAATATCTTTCAAAAGGGAATTTAGCCAATACTTGAATAGGAAAAAAGGAGACTGCGGAAAGTTGAGGGGGGTGGGTGTTGGTGGTGGAATTCATTAAGTAGCTCATTCCAAGAGACAGCACTGAAACAATGGGCCGAATAGCCTCATTTTGTACTGCATCAGTCTCTGATTCTATGAGAAACAGACAGAGAGTGTAAAGAGCGAGTGAGGACATGCGTAAGTGGGAAAGGAAGATAGATATAGCGAGAAAATCGGGTTTGCTTCGTTTTTCGGGTGTAGGGATTGTAATTCGTGATCTGCCCTTGCCTATTCATGTTGAGGCAGGTGACACACAAACTTCCTGCTGCCTTCTCATTTCCACGAATTCTATGTACCGCCTAGGGTGACACGCGGTGCTGTCTGTCTGCTGGGGCCTAAGGTTGTGTGAGGCTGGCTCGTGTTTCATCCAGGATTCAGCTCTTAAAGACAGTCTGTTCCTCTTAAAGGGAGGTTGCACTGAATCACAGGAGGCTGCTGCTGACTGTGAAATGCCGCAATTAGAGACAAGGTAAATGGAGTACTAGGACAGAGAGAGGGTTCTGCGGTTCACGGATGTGGTGCTGGAGGCCTTAGCCATGGAGGGTGACATGAGCAGACAGGCCATGTTCCCATGGGGTGGGGTGCAGACCCTCAAGAAATGCACTTCGAAGTTAATAGGAGCAGGTGGCCAGGGAGGTCAGTGCAAGAAGTCTGGCCCCGAGGACCTGGCAGAAGAGCCAGAAGAAGTTAAATGAACTCACACGGGTGGTCAATGTCAGTGAATTCATCTCCACATGACATCTCCTGCCCTCAACACCAGTAACCTCTCACACTGCTCAATGAACCACACCCCCATCACTCACCCATCAGCTGTCCCTAACACTCAGGACCCACACCTGACATTCACATACTCCATCTCACCCTCACACACCTTCCACTGATACCAGCCTCACATCCACCTCTCCCTGCCTCCACATGCCTCCAGCTATTCCCCTGTGGCAGGCACATCACCCAAACACAGTGCAACACAAGCAGTGACCTTCTGCCCTCTCTCTTACAGGACAAGGTGGCTCATAAACACAGGGAGCAGCAGTGATCCGGTGGGGACCAGGCATACCTTCATCCCCTGAGCCTGAGGGAGGAGATGATTCTCCACATCATAGGACCGGCTGTGGCAGAGCCCGTGGCATCCAGCATCACCGAGAGCATTCAGGATGATGTTATGTTGCTGCCTTATGTTCCTTCTTAACTCCCACCTCCCCCTCATCCGACTGTCTGGGAAGAAGTACAAGCTGCAGATGGTGGGACCATGGACCTCCTGCTTTCCATCCCATTCCCAATCCCTCACCACAACCCTCCCCTTCTGATTTTATACTTTCCAATGATAACCCAGAACTGCCAGCTTCCCAGTCACAGCAGCTCCAGGTGACAGAGAGAGAGCAGCAGCACAGCACTGATGGTGAAGCCCCATCACTTGGTCTGAAACTCACAGTCACCAGATCAAATTCTTTCGCTGTGTGTATCTTAGAGGCTGGTATAGAGTCGGAATCTGCACGTGGTTAGTCACCGAGCATGAGTGAGCTGCAGCCAGGCCAGGGGGAAAGGATAGTTCATGTGTCAGATCACCGGAGGGCGAGGTCACAAACGAGTTATAATGCACAGGACTCAGATGTGAACATTGCTGGAACAGCATACAGGAGAATGCTGATGGACATGTACACTGAGATACTTTGTCCATTGACAGGCCTGTCCGACAGTCTGTTATCACTGTCAAGGAACATGGAGGAGTCCGGCTCCAACATGGCACAGGACATTGCACAGAGCTAGAAGCCTGTGACTGCCTCAGTCTCCCAGCACCATTAAATGACAGTTTGTGACTGCCTCAGACTCCCAGCACAGTTACAGGACAGTCTGTGCCTCAGACGGCGAGCAGTATTACAGGACAGCCTATGACTTGCGTCAGACTGCCAGCACCATTACAGGACAGTCTGTGACTGCCTCAGACTCCCAGCACCATTACAGGACAGTCTGCGACTGCCTCAGACTCCCAGCATCATTACAGGACAGTCTGTGACTGCCTACAGACTCCCAGCTGTGATACAATTGTTGGTGACCATTGTCTCAGCTTCCACTGCAGCACAGATGGCAGACACCCAACGTCTCAGTGCTGCAGTGCAAACTCAGACTCAGATTGCTTGCTGCCATGTAGGATCAGACTGCTGTCATCATGGCTGTGGATCTCAGTGTTCAAAGGATTTTGCAGGATCTCACAGCAGTCCAGCAATCTGTGATCCAGTAGATTACTAGGATTCCTGAGGTGTCACCCTGTGGGAGTGACAAAGTCTCCGTGGAGCATGAACCTGTTGTCCTCTCTCAGGATGACAGTATTTGTTCTCCCTTCACTGTCACTCCACCAATGTCCTTGCTGTTACTCATCAGCCAGCCCAGGCTGCTGCTGCCCATATCGAGGTGGTGCAGTCTGAATCCGAGCCCTCAAAGCCCAGAGCTGCTCGAGGACGTCCTGCAAGGCAATCTGCAGTCTCCTCAGTGAAAGTCAGCAGCCTTCCATCAACCATGCTGCAGACACTGGGGAAACACTGTGTAGGATCCCTAGCAAAGTCGAGGGAACCCACAAGACAGTCACTAAGGGAATCCACAAGGGTGAATAGTTGCGTTGTGTTTGCATAATTGGATGTGTTGTTGGATAAAGATGTTAATGAACAGGTTTTTATTGCAGGATGGTGACCAAGCGGAATCTGTGATGGGGCATCTCAGATGGGGACAATGGTGGAGAATGGGGAATCCGTGGTGGGAAAGTGAAGTTGTCCAATGGCAACCGGAATCTTAGCAGGCAATCGCCGGCAGCCTGTCCGGGTGGAAGGCATCCAGGAAATATTCTGGAAATATCCTGGTTGGTTGGCGATGAATGGTGGGGTTTGAATTCCTTGGGGGTGAATCATGAGCCATGTAAAGACAGGGTAGTGATTCTCTCCGAGGAGCTACATTCTGATTCTCCACAGAGTTCTGAAGTTCGTGGGAACAGAGGAGGAGGTGTCGGGCGTCTTGCAAAGCATTCAGGTAAATAAGTCCCCAGGGCCTGATGGGAACTAACGCAGAATACTGAGGGAAGAAATTGCTGGGGCCTTGACAGAAATCTTTGCATCCTCATTGGCTCTAGGTGATGTCCCAGAGGACTGGAGAATAGCAAATGTTGTTCCTTTGTTTAAGAAGGATAGCAAGGATAATCCAGGAAATTACAGGCCGGTGAGCCTTTGGTCAGTGGTCGGGAAATTATTAGAGAGGATTCTTCGGGGCAGGATTTACTTCCATTTGGAAACAAATAAACTTATTAGTAGCGAGAGGCAGCATGGTTTTGTGAAGGGGAAGTCGTGTCTCACTAACTTGATAGAGTTGTTTGAGGAAGTGACGAAGATGATTGATAAAGGAAGGGCAGTGAATGTTGTCCATATGGACTTCTGTAAAGCCTTTGACAAGGTCCCTCATGGCAGACTGGTGCAAAAGGTGAAGTCACACGGGATCAGAGGTGAGCTGGCAAGATGGATACAGAACTGGCTCGGTCATCGAAGACAGAGGGTATCAGTGGAAGGGCACTTTTCTGAATGGAGGGCTGTGAATAGTGGTGTTCCGCAGGGATCAGTGCTGGGACCTTTGCTGTTAGTAGTATATATATACGATTTGGAGGAAAATGTAGCTGGTCTGATTAGTAAGTTTGTTCAAAACACAAAGCTTGGTGGAGTTGCGGATAATGATGAGGATTGTCAGAGGATACAGCAGGATATGGATCGGTTGGAGACTAGGGCGGAGAAATGGCAGATGGAGTTTTATCCAGACTCTCGCTGGCACGAGGGTGTCAATATAAATTTGTGTTTACATTCCCGGACAACTGTACACCTGGATGTGTCTCCCCCAGGGATTAGATGATAGTCCGTCAACATTCCACCAGTGGTTGGACATAGATCCGGTGTTACAGGTGCCGGACCCACCCCCTACCCTTTGCCCTCGATGTCGCTACCACAGATACCACCTTATCAGCGGTATTCCTTCAGAAGAAACATGGCCGATTCTGCCGAGTGGAATACGCAGCTCACTTGTTAACATCAGTAGAAAGGGCCTTTACAATGTGTGAAAAAGATTTGCTGTCCGTCTTCTGGGTGATTCAAAATTTTACGTTTATTGTCAGCCTCAGCCCCGTTACTATCTTAACTGAACACACACCCTTCCAGTTGTTACTGGATGGACGGGTGAAGGACGGTAATGTGATATTGTCAGCCTCAGCCCCGTTACTATCCTAACTGAACACACACCCTTCCAGTTGTTACTGGATGGACGGGTGAAGGACGGTAATGTTATACTGTCAGCCTCAGCCCCGTTACTATCTTAACTGAACACACACCCTTCCAGTTGTTACTGGATGGACGGGTGAAGGACGGTAATGTGATATTGTCAGCCTCAGCCCTGTTACTATCCTAACTGAACACAAACCCTTCCAGTTGTTACAGGATGGACGGTTGAAGGACGGTAATGTTATATTGTCAGCCTCAGCCTTGTTACTATCCTAACTGAACACACACCCTTCCAGTTATTACTGGATAGATGACTGAAGGACGGTAATGTTATATTGTCAGCCTAAGCCCTGTTACTATCCTAACTGAACACACACCCTTCCAGTTGTTACTGGATGGACGGTTGAAGGACGGTAATGTTATATTGTCAGCCTCAGCCCTGTTACTATCCTAACTGAACACACACCCTTCCAGTTGTTACTGGATGGACGGTTGAAGGACGGTAATGTTATATTGTCAGCCTCAGCCCCGTTACTATCCTAACTGAACACACACCCTTCCAGTTGTTACTGGATGGATGACTGAAGGAAGGTAATGTTATATTGTCAGCCTCAGCCCCGTTACAATCCTAACTGAGCACAGACCCTTCCAGTTGTTACTGGATGGATGACTGAAGGACGGTAATGTTATATTGTCAGCCTCAGCCCTGTTACTATCCTAACTGAACACACACCCTTCCAGTTGGTTGTGGAAGGACGTCTGAAGGATGGTAATGTTATATTGTCAGCCTCAGCCCCGTTACAATCCTAACTGAGCACAGACCCTTCCAGTTGTTACTGGATGGATGACTGAAGGACGGTAATGTTATATTGTCAGCCTCAGCCCTGTTACTATCCTAACTGAACACACACCCTTCCAGTTGGTTGTGGAAGGACGTCTGAAGGATGGTAATGTTATATTGTCAGCCTCAGCCCTGTTACTATCCTAACTGAACACACACCCTTCCAGTTGTTATTGGATGGACGGTTGAAGGACGGTAATGTTATATTGTCAGCCTCAGCCCTGTTACTATCCTAACTGAACACACACCCTTCCAGTTGTTACTGGATGGACGGTTGAAGGACGGTAATGTTATATTGTCAGCCTCAGCCCTGTTACTATCCTAACTGAACACACACCCTTCCAGTTGTTACTGGATGGACGGTTGAAGGACGGTAATGTTATATTGTCAGCCTCAGCCCTGTTACTATCCTAACTGAACACACACCCTTCCAGTTGTTACTGGATGGACGGTTGAAGGACGGTAATGTTATATTGTCAGCCTCAGCCCTGTTACTATCCTAACTGAACACACACCCTTCCAGTTGTTACTGGATGGACGGTTGAAGGACGGTAATGTTATATTGTCAGCCTCAGCCCTGTTACTATCCTAACTGAACACACACCCTTCCAGTTGTTACTGGATGGATGACTGAAGGACGGTAATGTTATATTGTCATCCTCAGCCCTGTTACTATCCTAACTGAACACACACCCTTCCAGTTGTTACTGGATGGATGACTGAAGGACGGTAATGTTATATTGTCAGCCTCAGCCCTGTTACTATCCTAACTGAACACACACCCTTCCAGTTGTTACTGGATGGACGGTAGAAGGACGGTAATGTTATATTGTCAGCCTCAGCCCTGTTACTATCCTAACTGAACACACACCCTTCCAGTTGTTACTGGATGGACGGTAGAAGGACGGTAATGTTATATTGTCAGCCTCAGCCCTGTTACTATCCTAACTGAACACACACCCTTCCAGTTGTTTGTGGAAGGACGTCTGAAGGACGGTAATGTTATATTGTCAGCCTCAGCCCTGTTACTATCCTAACTGAACACACACCCTTCCAGTTGTTACTGGATGGACGGTTGAAGGACGGTAATGTTATATTGTCAGCCTCAGCCCTGTTACTATCCTAACTGAACACACGCCCTTCCAGTTGTTACTGGATGGATGACTGAAGGACGGTAACGTTATATTGTCAGCCTCAGCCCTGTTACTATCCTAACTGAACACACACCCTTCCAGTTGTTTGTGGAAGGACGTCTGAAGGACGGTAATGTTATATTGTCAGCCTCAGCCCCGTTACTATCCTAACAGAACACACACCCTTCCAGTTGTTACTGGATGGATGACTGAAGGACGGTAATGTTATATTGTCAGCCTCAGCCCTGTTACTATCCTAACTGAACACACACCCTTCCAGTTGTTACTGGATGGACGGTTGAAGGACGGTAATGTTATATTGTCAGCCTCAGCCCTGTTACTATCCTAACTGAACACACACCCTTCCAGTTGTTACTGGATGGACGGTTGAAGGACGGTAATGTTATATTGTCAGCCTCAGCCCTGTTACTATCCTAACTGAACACACACCCTTCCAGTTGTTACTGGATGGACGGTTGAAGGACGGTAATGTTATATTGTCAGCCTCAGCCCTCTTACTATCCTAACTGAACACACACCCTTCCAGTTGTTACTGGATGGACGGTAGAAGGACGGTAATGTTATATTGTCAGCCTCAGCCCTGTTACTATCCTAACTGAACACACACCCTTCCAGTTGTTTGTGGAAGGACGTCTGAAGGACGGTAATGTTATATTGTCAGCCTCAGCCCTGTTACTATCCTAACTGAACACACACCCTTCCAGTTGTTATTGGATGGACGGTTGAAAGACGGTAATGTTATATTGTCAGCCTCAGCCCTGTTACTATCCTAACTGAACACACACCCTTCCAGTTGTTAGTGGATGGACGGCTGAAGGACGGTAATGTTATATTGTCAGCCTCAGCCCTGTTACTATCCTAACTGAACACATACCCTTCCAGTTGTTACTGGATGGATGGCTGAAGGACGGTAATGTTATATTGTCAGCCTCAGCCCTGTTACTATCCTAACTGAACACACACCCTTCCAGTTGTTACTGGATGGACGGTTGAAGGACGGTAATGTTATATTGTCAGCCTCAGCCCTCTTACTATCCTAACTGAACACACACCCTTCCAGTTGTTACTGGATGGATGACTGAAGGACGGTAATGTTATATTGTCAGCCTCAGCCCTGTTACTATCCTAACTGAACACACACCATTCCAGTTGTTACTGGATGGATGACTGAAGGACGGTAATGTTATATTGTCAGCCTCAGCCCTCTTACTATCCTAACTGAACACACACCCTTCCAGTTGTTACTGGATGGACGGTTGAAGGACGGTAATGTTATATTGTCAGCCTCAGCCCTGTTACTATCTTAACTGAACACACACCCTTCCAGTTGTTAGTGGATGGACGTCTGAAGGACGGTAATGTTATATTGTCAGCCTCAGCCCCGTTACTATCTTAACTGAACACACACCCTTCCAGTTGTTACTGGATGGACGGTTGAAGGATGGTAATGTTATATTGTCAGCCTCAGCCCTGTTACTATCCTAACTGAACACACACCCTTCCAGTTGTTACTGGATGGATGGTTGAAGGACGGTAATGTTATATTGTCAGCCTCAGCCCCGTTACTATCTTAACTGAACACACACCCTTCCAGTTGTTACTGGATGGATGGTTGAAGGACGGTAATGTTATATTGTCAGCCTCAGCCCTGTTACTATCCTAACTGAACACACACCCTTCCAGTTGTTACTGGATGGATGGTTGAAGGACGGTAATGTTATATTGTCAGCCTCAGCCCTGTTACTATCCTAACTGAACACACACCCTTCCAGTTGTTTGTGGAAGGACGTCTGAAGGACGGTAATGTTATATTGTCAGCCTCAGCCCTGTTACTATCCTAACTGAACACACACCCTTCCAGTTGTTACTGGATGGACGGTTGAAGGACGGTAATGTTATATTGTCAGCCTCAGCCCTGTTACTATCTTAACTGAACACACACCCTTCCAGTTGTTTGTGGAAGGACGTCTGAAGGATGGTAATGTTATATTGTCAGCCTCAGCCCTGTTACTATCCTAACTGAACACACACCCTTCCAGTTGTTATTGGATGGACGGTTGAAAGACGGTAATGTTATATTGTCAGCCTCAGCCCTGTTACTATCCTAACTGAACACACACCCTTCCAGTTGTTACTGGATGGACGGTAGAAGGACGGTAATGTTATATTGTCAGCCTCAGCCCTGTTACTATCCTAACTGAACACACACCCTTCCAGTTGTTACTGGATGGACGGTTGAAGGACGGTAATGTTATATTGTCAGCCTCAGCCTTGTTACTATCCTAACTGAACACACACCCTTCCAGTTGTTACTGGATGGATGACTGAAGGACGGTAATGTTATATTGTCAGCCTCAGCCCTGTTACTATCCTAACTGAACACACACCCTTCCAGTTGTTAGTGGATGGACGGCTGAAGGACGGTAATGTTATATTGTCAGCCTCAGCCCTGTTACTATCCTAACTGAACACACACCCTTCCAGTTGTTACTGGATGGATGGTTGAAGGACGGTAATGTTATATTGTCAGCCTCAGCCCTGTTACTATCCTAACTGAACACACACCCTTCCAGTTGTTAGTGGATGGATGGTTGAAGGACGGTAATGTTATATTGTCAGCCTCAGCCCTGTTACTATCCTAACTGAACACACACCCTTCCAGTTGTTACTGGATGGACGGCTGAAGGACGGTAATGTTATATTGTCAGCCTCAGCCCTGTTACTATCCTAACTGAACACACACCCTTCCAGTTGTTACTGGATGGACGGTTGAAGGACGGTAATGTTATATTGTCAGCCTCAGCCCTCTTACTATCCTAACTGAACACACACCCTTCCAGTTGTTACTGGATGGACAGTTGAAGGACGGTAATGTTATATTGTCAGCCTCAGCCCTCTTACTATCCTAACTGAACACACACCCTTCCAGTTGTTACTGGATGGATGACTGAAGGACCGTAATGTTATATTGTCAGCCTCAGCCCCGTTACTATCCTAACTGAACACACACCCTTCCAGTTGTTACTGGATGGATGACTGAAGGTCGGTAATGTTATATTGTCAGCCTCAGCCCCGTTACTATCCTAACTGAACACACACCCTTCCAGTTGTTAGTGGATGGACGTCTGAAGGACGGTAATGTTATATTGTCATCCTCAGCCCCGTTACTATCTTAACTGAACACACACCCTTCCAGTTGTTACTGGATGGACGTCTGAAGGACGGTAATGTTATATTGTCAGCCTCAGCCCTGTTACTATCCTAACTGAACACACACCCTTCCAGTTGTTACTGGATGGATGGTTGAAGGACGGTAATGTTATATTGTCAGCCTCAGCCCTGTTACTATCCTAACTGAACACACACCCTTCCAGTTGTTACTGGATGGATGGTTGAAGGACGGTAATGTTATATTGTCAGCCTCAGCCCTGTTACTATCCTAACTGAACACACACCCTTCCAGTTGTTTGTGGAAGGACGTCTGAAGGACGGTAATGTTATATTGTCAGCCTCAGCCCTGTTACTATCCTAACTGAACACACACCCTTCCAGTTGTTACTGGATGGACGGTTGAAGGACGGTAATGTTATATTGTCAGCCTCAGCCCTGTTACTATCTTAACTGAACACACACCCTTCCAGTTGTTAGTGGATGGACGGCTGAAGGACGGTAATGTTATATTGTCAGCCTCAGCCCTGTTACTATCTTAACTGAACACACACCCTTCCAGTTGTTACTGGATGGATGGTTGAAGGACGGTAATGTTATATTGTCAGCCTCAGCCCTGTTACTATCCTAACTGAACACACACCCTTCCAGTTGTTTGTGGAAGGACGTCTGAAGGACGGTAATGTTATATTGTCAGCCTCAGCCCTGTTACTATCCTAACTGAACACACACCCTTCCAGTTTTTACTGGATGGACGGCTGAAGGACGGTAATGTTATATTGTCAGCCTCAGCCCTGTTACTATCCTAACTGAACACACGCCCTTCCAGTTGTTACTGGATGGACGGTTGAAGGACGGTAATGTTATATTGTCAGCCTCAGCCCCGTTACTATCCTAACTGAATACACACCCTTCCAGTTGTTACTGGATGGATGACTGAAGGACGATAATGTTATATTGTCAGCCTCAGCCCTGTTACTATCCAAACTGAACACACACCCTTCCAGTTGTTCGTGGATGGACGGCTGAAGGACGGTAATGTTATATTGTCAGCCTCAGCCCTGTTACTATCCTAACTGAACACACACCCTTCCAGTTGTTACTGGATGGATGACTGAAGGACGGTAATGTTATATTGTCAGCCTCAGCCCCGTTACTATCCTAACTGAACACACACCCTTCCAGTTGTTACTGGATGGATGACTGAAGGACGGTAATGTTATATTGTCAGCCTCAGCCCTGTTACGATCCTAACTGAACACACACCCTTCCAGTTGTTACTGGATGGATGGTTGAAGGACGGTAATGTTATATTGTCAGCCTCAGCCCCGTTACTATCCTAACTGAACACATACCCTTCCAGTTGTTACTGGATGGACGGTTGAAGGACGGTAATGTTATATTATCAGCCTCAGCCCCGTTACTATCCTAACTGAACACACACCCTTCCAGTTGCTAGTGGATGGATGACTGAAGGACAGTAATGTTATATTGTCAGCCTCAGCCCCGTTACTATCCTAACTGAACACACACCCTTCCAGTTGTTAGTGGATGGATGACTGAAGGACAGTAAGGTTATATTGTCAGCCTCAGCCCCGTTACTATCCTAACTGAACACACACCCTTCCAGTTGCTAGTGGATGGACGACTGAAGGACAGTAATGTTATATTGTCAGCCTCAGCCCCGTTACTATCCTAACTGAACACACACCCTTCCAGTTGCTAGTGGATGGACGACTGAAGGACGGTAATGTTAGTCAGAATCACATTGCTCGGTGGGCCTTGCTCTTGCAAAGTTGATATATTTCAGTAAAAAAGGAAAATACTTTGACATGCTTGGCAGACAATTTAATCTACCAGGCTGAACCCCATGAGTGTCAGGTTTTGACAGAAAAGGCCCTCAAGGGACATTGTGTGTCAAAATCATTGCGGGGCGGGAGTGTCCAATGGAAGAAATCAGAAATCAAACCAGCACTCAACATTTTTGTTGACGGTTCATCTGCAGTGGAGGATGGGATTAGCCAGGCAAAGTGCGAATTACATATACAGGATCATAATGGAAAATCTATTAAAGACATTGCCTTACAGTTACTGGCGAGTTTAAGTGTGCAGCGTGCCGAACGAGCTGCAGTCACTTTGTGCTGACACAACCACATGTTTCCCCCATTGGTTGATATAAATTCTGACAGTATGTACGTGTGTAACAGTTTAACCGAGTACCTACCTCTGTGGGAAGCCAGAGGTTTTGTGTCAGCAGATGGCAAACCTTTTCCATCTGTCCTATTACTGCAGAGAATAGTTGATGCAGCGAGGAGAGGATTACAGAAAATACTATGATATATTGACCTATGTTGTGAAAATTGGAAAGGAGATAATTGGGACAACTTTGTCTAAGTGCAGTCTGGAAAACCAGGTGGTCATGTGTCCTCACTCTCTCTCTATATATATATATATATATACATACATATAAAACAGCAGAATCAAAATGTGGATTTAATACCACTGTAAATTGCACCATGGAAACTAGGAAGGCATTATCAGGTTAACCCATGTGGCCTATAAGGCAAAGGGGAGATATTGCTTAACCACCACAATGAAGAAGTACCAGTATGGACATAACCGGATTTGTCTGGTGAGCAACAGTACGTCGCTTGTCAACCCACAAATACCAACTGGAGTAGAGAAGACGGAGTTGGTCGGCATACATAAAAGAAAGACAGAAACGATAATTGTTACAGAAAGTATTAAGGACGACTTGATAAATTACCTTCGGGAACATGAATATACTATTCAGCCATTGCCCAAACGTTTGGGTCAAGAGAGGCAGCAACGAGAAACCATTGATGTAGTGTACTACAATCTGGAACAACAGTGGAAGATGAAACAAGTTCAGATTGATGAGATAAATAATTCTACCTGGTGGGAAGACTTATGGAACTGGGGGTTAAACGTGAAGATACGCCCTGGTTTAGAAATATCTCCCATGTCCTGATAGTCGTTTCGGGTGTCATGGTGATAGATGTGACATACTTAATTTGGAAACTTAAGAAATTGATTAAGGAATGTGAGAGGATGTATGAACACAGGTTGGACAGCTACCTTAAAGGCAATCAGTATTCGAAGTTGCTCCATTAAAATATTGACAATTAATTATGTAACACGAGGGTAGTTGTATAACTATTGGTAGATACTTAAAATGAATTAATGAATGACAAATGTATTCTAAAAGTTAAATTGCGACTGCGTTATGCTCGCACAAGTGATTAATTAAGTAACAATGATGTTTACATTGTGCTTTCTTTAACATTACACTGCTTATGATCTTGCGTTAACAATGAAATTATAATTGCAGAAGTGTACTACCAAAGAGACATGAGAGTGTGATCCCTTGGGCATAGCCCTGCATGATCAGAGGGGGACGGGGGTGGTGGGGGTGGTGTGGTGGTGGGTGTAGACTCAGTAAAAACACATAAGAACGTAATTGAAACAATGAGGCTCGTCACACAACAATACACAACGTTTTGAAACATAGAGGGGCTGGTTAGAAGGAGCACTGCAAACAGATGGTCAAGGTATTGTGGACCATACAGAAAAGCAGGCTGAAACAAGAGAGAGATTCTACCAGACAGTGTCCCTGCACAAACCAGATAAAGGAGTTTCTATTGGCATGAGGTATGATTAGACTCACAGTAGACAATGGCTGAAAATGGTGACAGCACGAGAACCCCGAGGAAGAACACTCAAGAAAATTCCCTGAGTCATGGACTCAGAGAATAGAAAGGCAGCTGCCATTCTGAGACTGATCACCTCGTGTCCTGGGGTAGTATAACATGCAAGTAGTGAGTGCTTGTACCTGATGATTTAATGTGTGAATAAACATTGATATACCTTCCACCAGTCCGATTCTGTGAATTCTTCAAGAGTAAGTGCAGATTAGGCACAGCAACAATCTGATAGCTCTATACAGGGTCTTACCCGGAACATAAACACAAGCAACGCCAAGAGAGAAAATTACACGACCAGTAACAAAATTAGCAATGCTTCGTAGAGTTTACAGCCTTTATCAAAGACTCACCAGGAGTAACAACAACAGCAAAGAGGGATGAGAAAATGTCAGGAGCAGTAATGCAGTTAAACACGGTTTATAGAATTAATAGCTGGATAAAGAGTCTTACCAGGAACACCAATAATAGCGAGGATAGGATAGTAAATATATTGAATAACCTGAAGAGCTAAAACGATCCGATAGTCTAATGAGAACCAGTCATAATATGTGGAAAGATCGTCAAATTGCCAGATTAAACTCCTGTCCATTGTTGTAACATTCCCATCGATTGTTCTCAGATTCTGTTCTATCCTCTCCCTCTGTCTGGAGCTGTTGGTCCCTCTTACTGCCGGGTTTGATGCTCCTGTTGACACTATGTGATAATATATTGAAATGACTCCCATATTAATAGAAGATGGAAACCCTCCAGTGAAACAATTAGGGTCCGTGGAGAATGACATTAATTCCAGTCACTGAACAAACAGTTTCAGTTAACCCCTTTCAGTCCAGCACTGTTTGTACCACAATAAAGTAGAACATTTATCCGGTCTGGATGGGATGTATGAGAGATGCTGAGAGAAGGAAAGGTGGGAATAGCGGAGGCACTGGACAGAATCATTCAATCCTCCTTGGATATGGGAGTTGTGACAGAGGGCTGGAGGGTTGTAAATGTTACACCCTATTTGAAAAAAAGGAGAGATGGAGTAAACAATGCATTTACTGACCAGACAGTTTAATGTCACTGATGGGGAAATTTCATAACCCAGGACAAATATATTCATTGCTTTGAAAAACATGGAATAATAAATAGACAGCAGGAGGGATATGGTGATGTCAAAGCATGACTGGCAAACCTCAACAACAACTTATATTTATATAGTGCTTTTAATGTTATAAAACATCCCAAAGTGCTTCTCAGGATCATTATGAAGCAAAGTATGACACTGAGACACAACAGGAGATATTAGATCAGATGGCCAACAGCTTGAACAAAGAGATAGGTTTTAAGGAGTACCTGAAAGGAGGAAAGGGAGACGTAAAGGCGGTGACCGTAGCGGAGTGGTAATATTACAAAAAGTGTAATACCGAGGATCAGGCTGATTCTCTGAGGACATGGGTTCAAACCCCACCGTGGTAACTGGTGCAATTTAAAATTCAATATGTGCTAAAATTCAAATAATTAATACAAATCTGCATTTGAAAACTATTGTCAGCAACGGTGCCATGATGCTATCATTGATCGTCATAAAAAAAAACAGCCTGGCTTACTGATGTTCTTCAGCAATGGAAATCTGCCATCCTTATACGGTCTGGCCTCCATGTGACTCCAGACCCACAACAATGTGGTTGACTCTAAACTGAATTCTGAAAGGTCCAGCAAACCACTCAGTCATCAAGGGCAATTAGGGATGGGCAAAAAACGCTGGCCTTGTCAGTGACACCCACATCCCATGAACGAATGAAAAAAAAACAGTGCAGTGAGGATATTCCAGAACTTTGGGCCTAGGCAGCTGAAGACCTAGTCGCCAGTGGTGCAGTGATTAAAATCTGGGTGCACAAGAGGCCGGAATTAGAGGAGTACATATATCTCGGTGGGTTGTGGAGGTGGAGGAGATTACAGAGATATGGGGCGGGGGGCGAGGCCATGGAGGGATCTGAAAACAAGGATAAGAATTTTAAAATCAAGACATTGCTTGACTGGGAGCCAATGTCAGTCAGTGATAGATGAACGGGACTTGGTGTGATCTAAGACATGGGCAGCAGTGTTTTGGATGACCTCAAGTTTACAGAGAGTAGAATGTGGGAGATCAGCAAGGAGTGAGTTGGAATAATCACATCTAGAGGTGACGAATGCATGAATGAGGTTTCAGCAGCAGATGGGCTGAGACAGGGGTGAAGTCGGGTGACGTTACTGAGGTGGAAATAGGCGGTTGTAATGATATCCTGAAAATGAGGTTAAAGATCATTTTGTGGTGAAATGTGACACCAAGGATGTAAACATATTGTCTGAATCTCAGACTGTCACCAGGAAGAGGGATGGAATCAATAGCAAGGGAACAGAGTTGGAGTGGGGAGTGAAAACAATGGCATCAGTCTTCCCAATATTTAATTGGAGGAAATTTCTGCTCATCCAGTACTGGGTGTCGGATAATCAGTCTGATAATTTAACAACAGTGGAGGAGTGGAGAGAGGTAGTGCTGAGGTAAATTTGATGGAGTTCTTTAATAAAACAATGGAGAGGGTTGATGAGGGTGGTGTGATTGAAGTTATATATATGGACTTTCAAAAGGTGTTTCATTAAGTGACATTCAATAGACAGCTTAGGAAAACTGAACCCGATGGATTAAAGGTACAGTGACAGTGTGGATATAACATTGATTAAGGAACAGTAAACAGAGAGAAGTGGTGAAAGGTTGTTGTTCAGACTCAATAGGAGTATACAGTGGTGTTCCCCAGGGCGCGGTATTAGGACCACTGCTCTTTTTGCCCTTGGAAAACCCGTGGTGGGTAGGGCAGAGACCCCTCCTCCTCTCTCTTTACAGAGCTTCCCCTCTCTGCAGCCTCCGCTCCATTTGTTGGTCATGTTACAGACCCAGAGACACTGTAACTACAGTCCCATACCTCGTCCAGAGTTGGGTCACCAAATACTCTGTCCTCCCTGAATGTCTGCAGCAGCTCACAATACAGCCTCCAGAAAACCATCCACAGCACCTCCACTAACTTTACAATAACAGAAGTATGTCAAAAGCCCCTCACCTGTAATTTGGATGCCTGGTCATTTTAAATAACACCAGGGGGTTCCTCGTGCTGCTGAATGCATGTTCAGCTGAGAGCGACTAACACAGGCGGTCAGTGGACATGCACAGACCAAGTTTCACAGACGTGCATCAAAGCTGCGGGAATGGATGATTGACATCGTATGCAGACCCCTCCTAACGCTGCAGACACACACATGTTACACCCACGCTATCACCCCGGCCAGCCTGGGTGTCCTGTACAATGTGATGGATGTGACCGGCAGTGCAGCTCACACCATTGTATGGATCCAAACTTCCACAGCATCAGTGGAGCTGGAGAGATGAAATGTGTGGTCAGGGAGAGGCAGAGGGAATGAAACTCACTTTAAAAAGGGAATTAGAACAAGACTTTCAGATGAACAAGTTTCAGGAATATTGGAAATGAACAGGGGATTGGGATAATCAGAGCGTTGACAGTTCACATTTCGGGTCAGTGTCCCTTCTTCGGAAGGGTCCTACTTTTCCGAAGAAGGGTCACTGACCCGAAATGTTAACTCTGCTTCTCTTTCCACAGATGCTGCCAGACCTGCTGAGTGATTCCAGCATTTCTTGTTTTTGTTTCAGATTTCCAGCATCTGCAGTATTTTGCTTTTATGTCATGAGATCCATGCTTGCTGCCATGCAGGATCAGACTGCTGTCAACATGGCTGTGGATCTCAGTGTTCAAAGGGGTTTGCAGGATCTCACAGCAGTCCAGCAATCTGTGATCCAGTAGATTACTCGGATTGATGAACTGTCGCCCCGTGGGACTGACAGTGTCTCCATGGAGCATGAATCCTCTCTCAGGATGACAGTATTTGTTCTCCCTTCTTGCTGTTACCCTTCAGACATCCCAGGCTACTGCTGCCCATGTCGAGGTGGTGCAGTCCGACGCCCAGTCCTCAAAGCCCAGAGCTGCTCGAGGACGTCCTGCAAGGCCACCTGGAGTCTCCCCCAGGGAAAGTCAGCAGCCCTCCATCAGCCATGCTGCAGTCATTGGAGAAACACTGTATCGGAGCACTAGTCAAGTCGAGGGAACCCACAAGACAGGCACTAAGGGAATACACAGGGGTGCATAGTTCAGTTTTGTTTGTATAATTGGATGTGCTGTTGGATAGAGATGTCAAAGTAAATAATTTTGTTGGTGTTTTTTATTGTAGGATGGTGAGTAAGGGGACAATGTGATGGGGCGTCTCAGATTGGTGGAATAATGGAGAATGGGGGATCCATGGTGGGAAAGAGATGTTGTCCTATGGGAAACAGAATATTAGCAGGGTCTCTCAGACGGTCTTTCTGGGTCGAAGGCATCCAGGAAATATCCTCCCTGCCTCCTCCTCCTCCTCCTGAGGTAGCCTCCGGATTCCTGGTTCCCATGCCTGTGTCCTCATGATGGTGATGATATGAAGGGTGCAGCAGAACACCATGAACTTGGACACCTGCTCCAGTGTGGACTGGAGGGCTCCCTCTGGCGAACCGGACAGTGGATGCATTACTTCATCACACTGATGGTCTGTTCCACCATGTTCCTGGTGACTTAATTGTTCACATTATACACATGTTAATTGTGTGAGGTTGGGTGGTGGTGGGAGGAGGTTTGGGGAAGAAGAAACATGAACTGTGTCTGGAGGGGGGTTACATTTGTCTCCGAGGAGCCACATTCTGGTTCTGCATGGGGGCCCGATGTGTCGGGACGGGCTGACTGCTTCAGAATTAAGGGATGGTGGCTGCTGCCAGGATGGTGGACATTCACCAACATGATGTACTGGGCATGCTCACACACCAACTGTACATTAATGGAGTGAGAGTTCTTCCAGTTCCTGTACCTCACCCCGTTGACATGGGGACACCGTAGAGACATCTCAAAAAACAGGAATGCAGCTATCCTCACAAAGCCAGGGGTCCCCTTATCCTGTTTCTCCCCGCTGAGGGAGAAAAAGGTGTATTAACTTCACCCAACATAGATGGCCTCTCTCACCTAGCGGATACATCAATGGACAGCACACATTCCTCACAACTACAGGCCAGATAGTCCAACATCAGTGGTGGGAAAGGTTTTAGAACAATTATCAGGGATAAAACCACAAGCATTTGAGAGGTTTGAGTTACTTCAAGATAGCCAGCATAGATTTACAAAAAGAAAGTCATGCTTGACTAATCTAATTGCACTTTTGATGATGTAACAGAGAAGGTTGATGAAGGGAATGTGATGGATGTTGTCTAGATTGGTTTGAACAATGTGTTTGATAAAGTGCCACAAAAAAGGTTAATTACCAACATTGAGTCAAATGGAATGGGAGGGTCAGTGTCCAATTGGATAAAAAAATGGTTTACATAGAGAAAACAGTGTGTCAAAGTAAATGGCAGTTTTTCAGACTGAAAGGTGTTAGACAGTGAGTGTTCCGCCAGGGTCAGTGCTCAGGCCACTGTTTAATTTTGCTGTGTATAAATGACTTGGATCTTGGAATACAGAGTAGAATTTTAAAATCCGCCTCTGATAC
Organism: Heterodontus francisci; assembly: GCF_036365525.1. Classification (NCBI taxonomy): domain Eukaryota; kingdom Metazoa; phylum Chordata; class Chondrichthyes; order Heterodontiformes; family Heterodontidae; genus Heterodontus; species Heterodontus francisci. The sequence continues at coordinate 195,478 of NW_027142252.1, read as the reverse complement.
CAAACATGGAGCTGTGACAAACAGTGAGGATGTTCAGAACCACCTGCAACAGGACATAGATACTAAGTAGATTGAGCAGACGAGTGGCAGATGAAAGTGTGAGACAAGTGTGAGGTGATGCATTTTGTCAGAAAGGATAGGAAGGCAATATAGGCTTAATAACAATGTTCTAAATGTATGCCAGCCAAGAGCGACGTCTCAATTCATTCCATCTTCGTTGCCTTCGGAGAATACTTGGCATCAGGTGGCAGGACTATATCTCCAACACAGAAGTCCTTGAAGCGGCCAACATCCCCAGCTTATACACACTACTGAGTCAGCGGCGCTTGAGATGGCTTGGCCATGTGAGCCGCATGGAAGATGGCAGGATCCCCAAAGACACATTGTACAGCGAGCTCGCCACTGGTATCAGACCCACCGGCCGTCCATGTCTCCGTTATAAAGACGTCTGCAAACGCGACATGAAATCGTGTGACATTGATCACAAGTCGTGGGAGTCAGTTGCCAGCATTCGCCAGAGCTGGCGGGCAGCCATAAAGACAGGGCTAAATTGTGGCGAGTCGAAGAGACTTAGTAGTTGGCAGGAAAAAAGACAGAGGCGCAAGGGGAGAGCCAACTGTGCAACAGCCCCAACAAACAAATTTCTCTGCAGCACCTGTGGAAGAGCCTGTCACTCCAGAATTGGCCTTTATAGCCACTCCAGGCGCTGCTTCACAAACCACTGACCACCTCCAGGCGCGTATCCATTGTCTCTCGAGATAAGGAGGCCCAAAAGAAAGAAAAACAGTGTGCAGGAACAGAGAGACCTGTGGGTGTATGAATATCCATCGTTTAAGGTGGCAGGACATATTGAGAGATTGGATAGTAAAATACATATAATCTTGGACTTCATACAGAGAGGCATTGAGTTCAAAAGCAGAGAAGTTATGATGAATGTTTATAAATCTCTGGTTAGGTCTCAGCTGGACTACTGTGTCCAATTCTGGTCACCACACTTCAGAAAGATTATGAAGGTCCTTGGTGCTGAGGAGATTTAACAGGATGGTTCCAGGGATGGAGGATTTTAGTTCCAAGGTTAGGTTACACGATTATGACAGGTTTAGATAATTTAGACAATGAAAAAGTGTTCCCATTAACTGATGGAAGAAAGACTAGGGAAACGGATTGAAGGTTCTGGACAAGAGATGCAGGAGGAATATGAGGAAGAAGTTTTTTCTTTATGCAGCGGGTGTTAATGATCTGGAACTCACTGCCCACAAGTGCGTGAGAAGCAGAGACAATCATTGATTTCAAATGAAAGCTGGTGGGGACCTGAAGGAAATGAATTTGCGACAGGGATTGAGTGGGGGAGTGGGACTGACAGGATTGCTCCATGGAGAGCCAGCATGGACAGGATGGGATGAATGGCCTCCTTCTATGTCGTAAATGACTCTATCAGTCTCTGTGACTCGATGTTGGATATATCTCCTGCTCTTGTCTAGAAAGATCCAGGTACATAGAAGTTCATCCACTGACAGCTCCGTCCTCACCCTGGTGTGAGGATGTAGGTCGTGTTACAGGAGGTGACACAGCTCTGTGACCACCTCCTAATTGAATCAGAGTCACCTCACACACTGCTCCTGGGTTAGGTGTCGGTAGGAAAAGTGCTCTTGGAAAACCCGAGGTTGGTAGGGCAGAGCCCCTTCCTCATCCATCTTTTCAGAGCATCCCCTCTCTGCAGCCTCTGCTCCATTTGTTGGTCATGTTACAGACCCAGAGACACTGTAACTACAGTCCTATACCTTGTCCAGAGTTATAGAACATAGAACATAGAACATTACAGCGCAGTACAGGCCCTTCAGCCCTCGATGTTGCGCCGACCTGTGAAACCATCTGACCTACACTATTCCATTTTCATCCATATGTCTATCCAATGACCACTTAAATGCCCTTAAAGTTGGCGAGTCTACTACTGTTGCAGGCAGGGCGTTCCACGCCCCTACTGTTGGGTCACCAAATCCTCTGTCCTCCCTGAATGTCTGCAGCAGCTCACAACACAACCTCCAGAAAACCATCCACAGCACCTCCACTACATTTACAATGGCAGAAGTCAGTAAAAAGCCCTAAAACTGTAAGATAGATACCTGGTCTTTTTAAATAACACTAGAGGGGGTTCCTCGTGCTGCTGAATGTATGTTCAGCTGAGAGTGACTGACACAGGCGGTCAGTGGACATGCACAGACCAAGTTTCAAAGTCGTACATCAAAGCTGCTGAAATGGCTGATTGACACCATATTCATACCATCCTCACGCGACAGACGCACACATGTTACACCCACGCTATCACTCCGGACAGCCTGGGTGTCCTGTACAATGTGCTGGATGTGACCGGCAGTGCAGCTCACACCATTTTATGTATCCGAACTTCCACAGCACCAGTGGAGCTGGAGAGATGAAATGTGTGGTCAGGGAGTGAGACAGAGGGAAAGAAACTCACTTTTAAAAGGGAATTAGAAAAATACTTTAAGATGAACAAGCTTCAGGAAAATTGGAAATGAACAGGGGATTGGGATAATCAGAGGGGTGAGGACATGAGGGATTTGATCATACGAGTGAGAATATTAAAATTGAGGTGTTACTGGACCAAGAGCCAATGTAGATCAGTGAGCACTGGGATGTTGGGTGAAAAGAATTTAGTGTAAATTAGAAGGTGGCAGCAGAGTTTTGGATGACCACAGGTTTACAGAGAGTAGGTTATGGGAGAGCAGCCAGGAGTGAGTTAGAATAGTTAAGTCTCGAGGTAACAGTCAAGTCTTCCAACCAAAATGAACAGTTTGATCTTTTCCCACATTATACTCCATTTGCCAGTTCTTTGACCACTCATTTAACCTTTCTAAATCCCTTTGTAGCCTCCTTATGTCCTCTTCAGAACTTACCTTCTTACCAATCTTGGAGTCATTAGCAAATTTCGAAAGCATACCTTCGGTCTATTCATCAAAGTTTTTTGTATCAATTGTAAAAGGTTGAGGCCCCAGCACTGATCATGGTGGCACACCACTTGCCGCAGCTTGCGAACCAGAAAATAACCCATTTATGCCTACTCTGTTTCCTGTTAGCTAGCCAATCCTCTATCCATGCCAATTATGTTACCCCCTACTCTATGGGATTTTATTTACCACAATGACGTTTGATGTGGTACGTTGTCAAATGCCTTCTGTAAATCGAAGTACAGTAAATCCACCAGTTCCCCTTTATCCATAGTACATGTTACTTCTTCAAAGAACTCCAGTATATTGGTTAAACATGATTTCCCTTTCACAAAACCATGTTGACTCTGCCTGATCACCTTGATTTTTTTCTACGTGCCCTGCTATAACGTCTTTAATAATAGCTTCTAACATCTGATCCATAACTGAAAGCCATTCTCACCTGCCACAGGTCGTATGTACACAATGTCTCTTCTGATGTTATGCTCTATTTGAGCTGTTACTCCTCAATAGAGTCATAGAATTATAGAGATATACAGCACAGAAACAGGACCTTCAGCCCATTGTGTCTGTGCTGGCCATCAAGCACCGAACTATTCTAAGCCCAATTCCCAGCACTTGGCCTGTAGCCTTGTTTGCCATGGCGTTTCAAGTGCTCATCTAAATACTTCTGAAATGTTGTGAGTGTTCCTGCCCGGACCATCTCTTAAGGCAGTGTGTTCCAGATTTGAACCACCCTTTGGGTGAAAATTATTTTCCTCAAATCCCTTCTAAACCTCCTGCCTCTTACCTTAAATCTATTCCCCCTGGTTATTGACCCGTCCACTGAGGGAAAAAAGATTCTTCATGTCTAACCTATCAATGCCCCTCATTATGTTGTATACCTCAAAAATGACACCCCTCATCCTTTTCTGCTCTAAGGAAAACAACCCTAGCCTTTTCTGTCGCTCTTCACAGCTGAAATGCTCCAGCCCAGGCAACATCCTGGTGAATCTATTCTGCACCCTCTCCATTGCAATCACCTCCTTTCGATAGTGCGGCAACCAGAACTATACACAGTACTCCAGTTGTAGCCTAACTGGAGTTTTATGCTCCATCATAACCTCCCTGCTTTTATATTCTACGCCTCGGCTAATAAAGGAAGGTGTCCCATACGTCTTCCTGACCGCATTGTCTACCTGTGCTGTTGCCTTCAGTGATCTATGGACAAGTACACCAAGGTCCCTCTGACCTTCAATACTTCCTCGGGTCCGACCATCCATTGTATATTTCCTTGTATTGTTCGCCCCCCCCCCCCCCCGCAAAATGCATCACCTCACACTTCTCAGGATTACATTCCATTTGCCACTCCTCTGCCCATTTTACCAGCCCATCTATATCGTACTGTAATCTAAGGCTTTCCTCCTCACTATTTACAACACCACCAATTTTCGTGTCAGCTGCGAACTTACTGATCAGTCCTCATATATTCACGTCTAAATCATTAATGTACACTACAAACAGCAAGAGTCCCAGCACCGATCCCTGCAGTACACCACTGGTCACAGGCTTCCACCCGCAAAAACAAATCTTGACCATCACCCTCTGCCTCCCGCCGCTAAGCCAATTTTGGATCCAATTTGCCAAATCGCCCTGGATCCCATGGGCTCTTACCTTCTTAACAAATCTCCCATGCGGGACCCTATCAAAAGCCTTACTGAAGTCCATGTAGACTACTGCTTTACCCTCCTTTACACCCCTAGTCACCGCCTCGAAAATAATCAATCAATTTAGTTAGACACGAACTCCCCTTGACAAAGCCATGCTGACTATTCCTGATTAATCCCTGCCTCTCCACGTGGAGATTAATCCGGTCCCTCCGAATTTTTTCCAATGGTTTCCCTGCAATAAATTGCTTGTGACCCTTCGACCTCCTTTCTGTTAAGCTGTGACACTCTATCAGATCTTACAGTGGTGTAGGAGTGGCAACAGAGTTCCTGCCTCCCTTTTATATGATTTTTCAGGGTGGAAGATGAAGAGATGAAATGTGTGGTCAGGGATAGAGACAGAGGGAAAGAAACCCACCTTTAGAAAGGGAATTGGCAAAAGACTTGAAGATGAACAAGTTTCAGGAATATTGGAAATGGACAGGGGATTGGGATAATCAGAAGGACGAGTACATGGAGGGATTTGATCTCATGGTTGGAATATTAAATTTGAGGTGTTACTGAACCAAGAGCCAATGCAGGTCAGTGAGCACAGGGATGTTGGGTGAACAGAATTTGGTGTAAATTAGAAGATGGCAGCAGAGTTTTGGATGACCACAAGGGACAAGGTTACAGAGAGTAGAATGTGGGAAACAAGCCAGCAGTGTGCTGGAATAGTCAAATCTCGAGGTAACTAAGGCATGGATGAGGTTTTCAGCAGCCGATGAGCTCAGCTCTCTCTTTCTCTCTTTCTCTATCTCTCCCTCTCTCTCTCTGTCACCCTCGCTTGCTCTATCCCACGCTCAGAATCTTCAATGTTTCAATCAAGTCGCCCCTTACTCTTCTAAACTCCAGCTGATATAAGCCTAGCCTGTCCGGCCTTTCCTCATAAGACAGTCCGCCCATATTCGTCTAATAACCCTTCTCTGAACTGTTTACAACGCATTTACATGCTTCCTTAAATAAGGAGACCAGTATTGAACACAGAATTCCAGATAATGTCTCACCAATGCCCTCCCTATCTTTGTATTCAATTCCTCTCACAATAAATGATAACATTATATTAGCTTTCCTAATTACTTTCTGAACCGACATACTAACCTTATGCAATTCATACACCAGGACACCCAGATACTCCTGCATCTCAGAGTTCTGCAATCCCTCACCATTCAGATAATATGCTTAGTTTAATTTCATTATTACTACCAATATGGACAATTTCAGATTTCCCCACATTCTACTCCATTTCCCAGATCTTTGCCTTCTCACTCAATCTATCTATGTCCGTTTGCAGCCGCCTTATGTCCTCTTCAGAACTTTGTTTCATCAACAGATTTACCAACCACACCTTCGGTCCTTGCATCTAATTCATTTAAACAAACTGTACAAAGTTGAGGCCCCAGCACTGATACCTATGGCACCCCACTCGTTACATCCTGCCAATCAGAGATTTACCCATTTATGGCTGCTCTCTGTTTCCTGTTAGCTAACCAAACGTCTATCCATGGCAATGTCTTACCCCCTACACCATGAGCTCCTATTTTTCGCAATGACCTTTGATGTGGCACCTTATCAAATGCCTTCTGGAAATCTAGTACAGTACATCCACCAGTTCCCCTTTATCCACAGCACATGTTACTTCTTCAAAGAACTCCAGTTAATTGATTAAACGTAATTTCCCTTTCACAAAACCATGTTGACTCTGCCTAACCACCTTGAATTTTTCTACCTGCCCTGCCATAACATCTTTAATAATAGCTTCTAAAAAATCTAATCCACAGCCAGAAAGCCTTTCTCGTATGTCACAGATTGTTTCTCCACTGTGTTTATTCTGATTTTGTGCTGTATTTGAACTGTCACTCCTCAATAAACTGCTTGTGACCCTTTGACCTCCTTTTTGGGTGATCTCTGACCCTAGATCAGACCTTACAGTGGTGTAGGAGACGGAACACAGACATCAGGATGATAGGCTTGGTTTACTTGGTTTGTGAAAAATAGTAAACTCAGTTGAGTGATGAATGAGGAGGAGATTTGGCAACAAAAAGAGTTTACACTCAATCAAACGTGTGTGTTCATCACTAACAGCGTGGGTGGGGGGAGGGGGGGGGGAGGACTTTCAGAGAGTTTTGAATAAAAAAAGCCAGAAATACAATCTCACTCGCATATCACAGGAAATAGTCAATTGATAACCTGGTAGAGAAGAAAAACAGGCACGCCTGGGGAGACGGACATACTAAGGATTTTCGAGGTGTATGATTGTAATTACGATTTTATTCTCAATGGAATATCTGAGGATGTCCAGAAATGCAAATTTAAGCAAAAAAAAACGGGCTGAGATAAGTTGGTCAATGGGGCACTTCTGTGCACCTGAACAGAAAGTGCTGGAAATACTCAGTGGGTCTGGCAGCATCGGTGCAGAGAGAAATAGAGTTAATGTTTAAGATCTGTGACCCTTCATCAGAACTGGTAAACGTTAGAAATGTTGATGTACAAGCTGGAGATGGTAAGACCATGGACCTCCTGCTTTCCATACCACCCCCAATCCTTCACCTCAAACCTCCCCTTCTGATTTTATACTTTCCAATGATAACCCAATACTACCAACTTCCCAGTCACAGCAGCTCCAGGAGACAGAAAGAAAGCAGCAAAAGCCCCATCACTTGGTCTGATGCTCACAGCCACCAGATCAAATACTTACAGTGCGTTTACCTTAGAGGCTGGTATCGAGTCAGAATCTGCACGTGGTGAGTCACCGAGCATGAGTGAGCTTCAGCCAGGCCAGGGGGAAAGGATAGTTCATGTGTCAGATCACCGGAGGGCGAGGTCACAAACGAGTTATAATACACAGGACTCAGATGTGAACATTGCTGGAGCTGCTGCCCATTTCGAGGTGGTGCAGTCTGAATCCGAGCCCTCAAGGCCTAGAGCAGCTCAAGGAAGTCCTGCAAGGCCATCTGCAGTCTCCCTCAGTGAAAGACAGCAGCCTTCCACCAGCCATGCTGCAGTCACTGGGAAACACTGTGTAGGAGCAGTAGGCAGGTTGAGGGAACCCACAAGACAGGGACTAAAGGAATACACAAGGGTGAATAGTTCAGTTTAGTTTGTATAATTGCATGTGTTGTTGGATAAAGACGATCATGAAAAACATTTTGTTGGTATTTTTATTGCAGGATGCTTACCTAGGGGACGCTGTGATGGGGCATCTCAGATGGGTGCAATGGTGGAGAAGTGGGGGATCCATGGTGGGAAAGGGAAGTTGTCCTCTGGGAACTGGAATCTTAGCAGCGTCTCTACGACAGCCTTTCCGGTTTGAAATCATCCAGGAAATATCCTCCCTGCCTCCTCCTCCTCCTACTGAGTTAGCCTGCGGATCCCTGGTGCCAAAGCCTGTGTCCACATGATGGTGGTGATGTGAAGGGTGCAGCAGAACACCATGAACTTGGACACCTGTTCCAGTATGTACTGGAGGGCTCCCCACGAGCGGTTCAGACATCGGAAGCATTGCTTCACCTGGTGGTTTTGTGTGGAGGAGGGGAGTGTCTAGAGTTTAGAGGTCATGAGCCACATTCGGGTTCTGCATGGGGGCCCGATGTGTTGGGACCGGCTGACTGCTTCAGAATGAAGGTATGGTGGCTGCTGCCAGGACAGTGGACATTTACCAAGATGATGTACTGGGTATGCTCACACACCAACTGTACATTAATGGAGTGAGAGCTGTATCAGTTCCTGTACCTCTCCCCGTTGCCTTGGGGACCCCGCAGAGACACCTAGACCATCAGGAATCCCGTTATCCTGACAAAGCCACGGGATCTCTCACCTGCTTCTCCCTGCTGAGAGAGCAGGCAGTATAATTCACCTCACCCGACATAGATGGCCTCCGTCACACAGCAGATACATGAATGGACAACATAGAGAGAGATAATGGATACGTCACCCGCTCTTGTCTGGAAAGATACAGATAAGAACATAATAACATAAGAACTAGGAGCTGGAGTAGGCAATTCAGCCCCTCGAACCTGCTTTGCCATTCAATATGATCATGGCTGATCTCATCTCGGTCTCAACTCCACTTTCCTGCCCGTTCTCCATAACTCTTCAACCCATTACTAATTAAAAATCTGTCTATCGCCTCTTTAAATTTACTCAATGTCCCGGCATCTATTGCACTCCGGGTAGTGAATCCCACAGACACACGACCCTTTGAGAGAAGAAATTTCTCTTCATCTCTATTTTAATTCCTTATCCCTTATCCTAAAACAATGACCTCTCATTCTAGGTTGCCCCACAAGAGGAAACGTCTTCTCTATGTCTACTTTGTCAATCCCCTTAATCATCTTCTCTACCTCAATTAGATCGACTCTCATTCTTCTAAACTCCATAGAGTAAAGGCATAAAGAGCTCAATCTCTCTTCAGAAGACAAACCCCTGCTCCCTGGAATCAATCTAGTGACTCCTCTGATCTGCCTCCAATGCAACTACATCCATCCTCAAGTCAGGAGACTAAAACTATACACAATACTCCAGGTGCGGTCTCATTAATGCCTTGCACAGTTGCAGCAGCACTTTCCTACTTTTATATTCTATTCCTTTCGCAAGAAATACCAAAATTCCATTTGCCTTCCTTTTCACCTGCTGTACCTCCAAACTAGCTTTCTGCGATTCATGCACGAGGACACCCAGATCCTTCTGCACCGAAGCACTCTGAAGTTTCTCTCCATTTAGATAATAATTTGCCTTTCTATTCTTCCGACCAAAATGGATAACCTTACACTTACCCACGTTAAACTCCATCTGCCAAATTTTCGTTCATTCACCTAACCTATCCATATCAATTTGTAAATTTCTTATTTAATTATTGCAACATACTATCCCACCTATTTTAGTGTCATCTGGAAATTTGGCTATAGTACCTTCTATCCTTGCATCCAAATCATAAATATATATTGTAAATAGCAGGGGCCAAGGACCAAATCCTGTGGTACCCCACCAGTTACATATTGCCAACAAGAAAAAGATCCATTTATCCCGACTCTCTGTTTTCTGTTGGTTAGCCAATCCTCTATCAAAGTTAATAAATTGCCCCTGAACTCATGTGATCTTACCTTCTGTATTCACCTTTTGTGCGGCACTTTATCAAATGTCTTCTGGAAATCCAGATATACTACATCTACAGGATCACCATTTTCCACTTTTCTTGTCACAGCTTCGATGAACACTAGCAAATTCGTCAAATAGGATTTCCCCTTCATAAAACCATGCTGACTCTGATGGATTGCGTTTTGACTTTCTAAACGTCCTGTTATTACTTCCTTAATAATGGTTTCTAACAATTTCCCAACGATAGATGTTAAACTAACTGGTCTATAGTTTCCTACTTTCTGCCTCCCTCCCTTTTTGAATAAGGGCGTTATATTAGCTTTTTTCCAATCCACTGGAACCTTTCCCGCATCCAGCGAATTTTAGAATATTGTAACCAATGGATCCATTATCTCTGCTGCCACTTACTTTAAGACACTCTGATGCAGGCCATCAGGCCTGGTTACTTGTCTGCCTTCAATTCCAATAGTTTGCTCTGTACTTTTTACCTAGTAATGATGATTGTTCTAAATTCCTCTCTTTCTATAACCTCTGCATTACATGTTACTATTTAGATGGTACTGCTGTCCTCCACCGTGAAAACTGAGGCAAAATACGGATTTAGTGTCTCCACCATTTCTGTGTTCCCCTCTATCAACTTCCCAGTCTCATCCTCCAAGGGATCAACATTCACTTTAGCCACTCTCTTACCTTTTATATACTTAAAGAAGTTTTTACTATTCGTTTTTATATTTTGCTCTAGTTTTCTTTCATAATTTATCTTTGCTCTTTTTATTACTTTTTTAGTAACCCTTTGTTGATCATTAAAAATTTCCCAATCTTCCAGCCTGCCACTGGCCTTTGCAATATGGTATGCCTTAGATTTTGTCTTTATGTTATCCTTAACTTCCTTGCTTAGCCATGGATGTTTTTCCCCCTCCTAGAATATTTCTTCCTCTCTGGAATATATTGTAGTTGGGAGGAATTGAATATCTCCTTAAACATCTGTCACTGCTCATCAACTGTCCTACCTTTTAGTCTTCCTGCCCAGTCCACTAGGGCTAAATCTGTACTCATGCCGATGTAATTACCTTTGTTTATGGATCTAATAGTTGGATACAGAGACTTACCAGGGACACCAATAATAGCGAGGATGGGGGAGTAAACCGTTTGAATCATCTTCAGAGCATAATAGATCCGCGCTTCTAATGTCATCCGAAAATACTCAGCAGCAACCAGGCCAAACCAATAGGACGTACTCCTACTGTCCATTGCTGTAACATTCCAATCTATTGTTCCCAGATTCTGACCCATTGTTGGAGCATTGAAATCTATTGTCCTCAGATTCTGACCCATTATTGTAACATTTCAATCTATTGTCCTCAGATTCTGACCCATTGTGGTAACATTCCAATATATTGTCCTCAGATTATGACCCATTGTTGGAACATTGAAATCTATTGTCCTCAGATTCTGACCCATTGTTGTAACCTTCCAATCCATTGTTCTCAGATTCTGACCCATTGTTGGAATATTCCAATCTATTGTCCTCAGATTATGACCCATTGTTGGAACATTGAAATCTATTGTCCTCAGATTCTGACCCATTGTTGGAACATTGAAATCTATTGTCCTCAGATTCTGACCCATTGTTGTAACATTCCAATCTATTGTCCTCAGATTCTGACCCATTGTTGTAACATTCCAATCTATTGTCCTCAGATTCTGACCCATTGTTGGAACATTCCAATCTATTGTTCTCAGATTCTGACCCATTGTTGGAATATTCCAATCTATTGTCCTCAGATTATGACCCATTGTTGTAACCTTCCAATCCATTGTTCTCAGATTCTGACCCATTGTTGGAATATTCCAATCTATTGTCCTCAGATTATGACCCATTGTTGGAACATTGAAATCTATTGTCCTCAGATTCTGACCCATTGTTGGAACATTGAAATCTATTGTCCTCAGATTCTGACCCATTGTTGTAACATTCCAATCTATTGTCCTCAGATTCTGACCCATTGTTGTAACATTCCAATCTATTGTCCTCAGATTCTGACCCATTGTTGGAACATTCCAATCTATTGTCCTCAGATTCTGACCCATTGTTGTAACATTCCAATCTATTGTTCTCAGATTTTGATCAATCGTCTTTCTCTCTCTCTCTCTTTCTGCAGCCACGGATCCCTGTTAGTGCCGGGGTTGATGCTCCCACTGACACTATGAGTTAACACATTGAAAGGAGTCCCTTATTAATAGAAGAGGGAAACCCTCCAGTGACACAATTATGGTCCGTAGTGACTGACATTAATTACAGTCAATGAACAAACAAGTTCAGTTAATCTCTTTCAATCCAATACTTTTTGTACCACAATAGTGTAGAAGTGTTCCTCAGTCTAGATGGGATATACGAGGTTAGTTGAGGGAAGGAATGGTGGAAAAAGCAGAGGCATTGGCTGGAAGCTTTCAATCCTCCTTGGATCTGGGAGTGATGACAGGGGACTGCAGGGTTGTAAATGTTACACACTGCTTATAAAATGAGACATTAGATAAATCCTGTAGCTACTGACCAGTCAGTCTAATGTCGGTGGTTGGAAATTTCTAGAGGCCATAAGCCTGTACAAAATATATCTTTCTTGGAAAAACATGGGATAATAAATGACAAACAGCACGGGTAAGTAATGACCAATCATGTACGATAATCTTGATCAAGTTCATTGATGACATAACTGTGAGTGTTGATGAGGCTAGTGTGTTTCATGTTACGTATAAGGACTTTCAAAAGGCCTGTGATCAAATGACATTTCATAGACTTGTTATGAGAAATATAACACATGGAATATTTTGACAGTGATAGTGTGAATATGACACTGACTCAGGGACAGAAAGCAGAGAGACGTGGTGAACAGACTTTGTTCAAACTGGGGGAGGGGGAGTATAAATTGCTGTTTCTCAGGGGTCAGTATTAGTATCAATGCTCTTCCTGACATGTGGATAGATATACAAGTAATAGAGACTTATATGCAAAAAAACATAAGTTCAACGCTTGGAGATGACATGAAACTCATAAGTAAGGATGGCAAAGACGCAGACCACAGAATTATCCAACATCACAGACTTTGTTTATTTTTAATTTATTCTGGACTCCAATCCAAATACAAATTTATTTCTCACTGTATACTTCATTTGTGTGATTTGCCTGTGAGTTTGCGCATGAATGTCTAACGTATATTTTTGTTATTTTATTTAGATTCATTTTAGATTTTAAAGTACAGTAAACTCACTTCTTGATTAAACTTAAGAAAACCTGTCTGATTGGTTCTTTCACGATCACAGTAAAGGTAAAAGGTAAAATACTCACTGAGGTAGTCAGCATGTCCACTGCTAAAAAGGAATAAATCCCATTGTGATCAAAGAAAAGATAGGACAAGAGGGGAGCCTGGGACCCCTCCTCACCTGGCTGTATCAGAAATCTGGAGGTTCTAGTGATTGTAACGCAATGACAAACGAGAAATTGGAAGTGTCATAGAGTCACAGAGTTATAGAGCAAAGGAACAGGCCCTTCGGCCCACTGTGTCTGTGCTGGTCAACAAGCCTATCCATTCTAATCCCATTTTCCAGCACCTGTCCCGTTACCTTGTACGCTATGGCGTTTCAAGTGCTCATCGACATAATTCGTAAATGTTGTGGAGGGTTCCTGCCTCTGTAGCCGCTTCAGGCAGCGTGTTCCGGATTCCAACTACCCTCTGGGTGATTTTTCTTCCCCTCAAATCCCCTCTAAACCTCCTGCCCCTTAATTTAAATCAATGCCCCCCGGTTATTGACACCTCCGCTAATGAAAAAGTTTTTTTCCTATCTACCCTATCCATACCCTCATAATTTTTCGTGCTTTCTGTCTCTCTCCCTTTTCTAAATAAAGAATTTACATTCCCAATAAAGGAATTACATACAGAGTGAAGTAACTCGGTACAGGTTAAAACCCCTCTCTGTTGAAAAGTTGTGTAATGTTGCTGGACAGTTAGGGATTATTCTCCGTCCAAAAGATTGGAAACCCGAAATTCTAAGACTTGTTTCCAACCATTTTTTATTTGCAGCAGAAAATTCAAACAGGGTTAGAATCACTGACAGATAGTGTAATGTTAGCTAAGGTAAAACTAGAACAGAAGAGACTAGAATTAGAATTCTATTGAGAGCGAGAAATAGCAGAGCGTCAAGAAAGGGAAAAAGTAAGAGTGTTCCAGAAGGAGAAGGAGGAAAGGGAGTTAAGGTGGCTCAAACAACTAGAGGAAGTCCCAGTCCACCCACTGAAGGCACAGCTAGTGAAGGAGCTACCCATAGTTCAGGACCATGTGCTGAGCTCTTAATGTTCTCCCAGTTTGTTCCAAATTTCAATAAGGAGGATGTGTCAGAGATTTTCATCAGTTTTGAAATGTTTGCAAAGCAGCTGAAATGACTGACAGAGAGCTGGACACTGTTTTTACAAAGTAGAATAACAGGAAAAGTCCATGAGGTTTATTCACTGTTGCCAGATGAAAGTTCATCACATTATGAGATGGATAAAAATGGTATCCTGGGTGCATATGAGATAGTATCAGAAGTGTACTGTAAAACATTCCGAACCCTGGGAAAGCAGCCTGACTAAACTTACCTTGAGTTTGAAAGAGTTAAGCAGCTTCCGAACATAGGAACATAGGAGCTGAAGTAAGCCATTCAGCCCATCGAGCCTGCTCCACCATTCAATATGATCATGGTTGATCATCCAATGCCTTTTCCCCCACACTATCCTCATATCCCTTTTTGTCAGTGGTATTGATAAAACTGTCAATCCCTACTTTAAACATACTCAATGGCCGTACTTCCACAGCTCTCTGGGGAGAGAATTTCAAAGATTCAGAACCATCTGAGTAAAGACATTTCTCCTCATCTCTGTCCTAAGTGGCTTCTCTTTTGTTTTATAATTATGTCTGCTATTTCTGGACTCCCCAACCAGGGGAAACATCTTAGCTGCATCTACCCTGTCTATCCCTTTAAGTATTTTGTAGGTTTCAATGAGATCACCTCTCATTCTTCGAAACTCTAGAGAATACAGGCCCAGCTTCCCCAATCTCTCTTCATAGGACAGTCCCACCATCCCGGGAAGAAGTCTGGTGAACCTTCTTTGCACTCCCTCTGTGGTCATAATATCCTTCCTCAGGTAAAGAGACCAGAACTGCGCACAGCACTCCATCTGCGGTCTAAAAAAGTTTCTAGACAATTGCAACAAGACTTCACTACTCAAATCAACTCGTGAAAAAGGCCAACATACCATTTGCCTTCCTAATTGCTTGCTGCACCTGCATGTTAGCTGTCAATTACTTATAATGAGGATACCCAGGTCCCTTTGTACATCTACACTTTCTAATCTCTCACCAATTAGAATACTCTGCACGTCCATTCATCCTACCACCGTGGCTAATTTCACATTTTTCCACATTATATTCCATCTGCCATGTTTTTGCCCACTCACTAAGTCTGTCCAAATTTCCTTGAAACCACTTTGCATCTTCCTCACAACACACATTTCCACCTAGTTTTGTGTCATCTGCGAACTTGAAATATTACTTTGGTCCCAATATCCAAATCATTGATAGATATTGTGAACAGCTGGGGCCCAAGCACAGATCCCTGCGGTACTCCATTAGTCACAGCCTGCCAAAGCAAGAATGGCCCATTTATTCCTACTCTCTGTTTCCTGCCTGTTTACCAATCCTTACTGCTAGTCAGTATATTACCTCCTATCCCATGTTCTTTAACTTTGCTGACCAACATACAATGGGGCACTTAATCAAAAGCTTTCTGAAAATCCACCGACTCCCCTTCTCTATTTTGTTCGTGACATCCAAAAAATAAAAACCAACAGGTTCATCAAGCATGATTTCCCATTCATAAATCCATGTTGACTCTGCCCAATCAGATCCATTTATCGCATAATTTAGAATAGATTCCAACATGTTCCCTAGTACTGATGAAATGCTAACCACGTGGGCTTTCACCGGGTGCTCCAGTTTCCTCCCACAGCCAAAGACTTGCAGGTGATAGATAAATTAGCCATTATAAATTACCCCTAGTGTAGGCAGGTGGTAGGGAATATGGTATTACTGTAGTGTTAGCATAAATGGGTGGTTGTTGTTCCCAATTTTCTCTTTCCCTCCCTTCTTAAACAGTGGGATGACATTTGCTACTTTCCAATCTGCAGGAAGCGTTCCAGAAGTGATAGAATTTTGAACGATGATCACCAATGCATGAACAATCTCCATTACTACTTCCTTCAACACTCTGGGATATAGAATATCAGATCCTGGATAATTGTCAAACATCAGCCCTATTAATGTCTCCAATACAAACTTCTCACTAATGCTAATTTCCTTCAATTCTTCATTCTCCCAATCCCTTGGATCTCTAATTCTGGGAGATTTCTTGTATCTTCCTCAGTGAAGACAGACACAAAATTTTTTTTGTTTAGTTTAGAGATACAGCACTGAAACAGGCCCTTCGGCCCACCGAGTCTGTGCCGACCATCAACCTCTCATTTTATACTACACTAATCCCCTATTCCTACCACATCCCCACCTGTCCCTATATTTCTCTACCACCTACCTATACTAGGGGCAATTTATAATGGTCAACTAACCTACCAACCTGCAAGTCTTTTGGCTGTGGGAGGAAACCTGAGCACCCGGAGAAATCCCACGGAGACGCAGGAAGAACTTGCAAACTCCACACAGGCAGTACCCAGAATTGAACCTGGGTCGCTGGAGCTTAGAGGCTGCGGTGCTAATCACATTTAACTTCTCTGTCATTTCTCAATTCCCCATTATAAATTCTCCTGACTCTGCCTGTAATGGCCCTACATTTGTCTAAGCTAAACATTACCATTTTATGAACCAATAGAAGATTTACAGTCTGTTTTGGTGCTTGCTTTTGACCAGTGGATACAGAAGATCAGGATACAGCCCACATATATAAATCTCAGAGCAGTGATCCATCTCGAAGAGTTCACAAACTCGTTCCCCCTCCCATTAAAACACACACAGAGGAACAGAAGGTTCAAAGAGCCAGGCAGGTTGCAATTCTGGCTGATGAATTTTACCTTGTATACAAGGCCTTAGCCCCAAAGGGAAACCCTTCCCTAGTAACCCCAAAGACCCGAGAATAAAAGGTGGGAGGCTGATCGGACCCTGAACAGCCATGGGCTAGAAGGAAAAGCTGGACACACGGGAGCCCTTCCTCAGGCCAAATAGGACGGTACTGAGAGGAGGAGTAACAGCCGAAGCCATGTGTGTTTCCATTGTAATGAGGCAGATCACCGTCATGCTGACTGGTGGAAGTGTCGGGAAAACCTGTAAGATTAATGAGAGTCCTGATTACCACCTACCGCCCTCCTCAGCTAATGACTCAGTACTCCTCCATGTTGAACACCACTTGTAAGAAGCACCGAGGGTAGCAAGGGCACAAAATGTACTCTGGGTGGGGGACTTCAATGTCCATCACCATGAGTGGCTCGGTCGCACCACTACTGACCAAGCTGGCCGAGTCCTAAAGGACACAGCTGCTAGACTGGGGCTGCGGCAGGTGGTGGGGGAACCAACACGAGGGAACAACATACTTGACCTCGTCCTCACCGATCCGCCTGCCGCAGATGCATCTGTCCATGACAGTATTGGTAGGAGTGATCACCGCACAGTCCTTGTGGAGACGAAGTCCCGCCTTCACATTGAGGATACCGTCCATCGTGTTCTGTGGCACTATCACCATGCTGAATGGGATAGATTTCCAACAGATCTAGCAATGCAAAACTGGGCATCCATGAGGCGCTGTGGGCCATCAGCAGCAGCAGAATTGTACTCAACCACAATATGTAATCTCATGGCCCGGCATATCCCCCACTCTACCATTACCGTCAAGCCAGGATACCAACCCTAGTTCAATGAAGAGTGCAGGAGGGCATGCCAGGAGCAGCACCAGGCATACCTCAAAATGAGGTGTCAACCTGGTGAAGCTACAACCCAGGACAATTTGCATGCCAAACTGCGTAGAGCTAAGCGATCCCATAAACAACGCATCAGATCTCAGCTCTGCAGTCCTGCCACATCCAACCGTGAATGGTGGTGGACAATTAAACAACTAACTGGAGGAGGTGGCTCCACAAATATCCCTATCCTCAATGATGGGGGAGCCCAGCACATCAGTGCAAAAGATAAGGCTGAAGCATTTGCAACAATCTTCAGCCAGAAGTGCCGAGTTGATTATCCATCTCGGCCTCCTCCTGAAGTCCCCAGCATCACAGATGCCAAACTTGAGCCAATTCGATTCACTCCGCATGATATCAAGAAACGACTGAAGGCAATGGATACTGCAAAAGCTATGGGCCCTGACAATATTCCGGCAATAGTACTGAAGACCTGTGCTCCAGAACTTGCTGCGCCCCTAGCCAAGCTGTTCCAGTACAGCTACAACACTGGCATCCACCCTGCAATGTGGAACATTACCCAGGTATGTCCTGTACACAAAAAGCAGGACAAGTCAACCCGGCCAATTACCGCCCCATTAGCCTCCTCTCAATCATCAGTAAAGTGATGGAAGATGTCATCAACAGTGCCATCAAGCGGCACTTGCTTAGCAACAACCTGCTCAGTGATGCTCAGTTTGGGTTCCAACAGGGCCACTCATCCTCATCTCATTACAGCCTTGGTTCAAACATGGACAAAAGAGCTGAACTCAAGAGGTGAGGTGAGAGTGACTGCCCTTGACATCAATGCAGCATTTGTCCGAGTATGGCATCAAGGAGCCCTAGCAAAACTGAGGGCAATCGGAATCAGGGGGAAAACCCTCCGCTGGCTGGAGTCATACCTAGCACAAAGGAATATGATTGTGGTTGTTGGAGGTCAATCAGCTGAGCTTCAGGACATCACTGCAGGAGTACCTCAGGTACTGTCCTGGGCCCAACCATCTTCAGCTGCTTCATCAATGACCTTACTTCAATCATGAGGTCAGAAGTGGGGATGTTCGTTGATGATTGCACAATGTTCAGCACCATTGGCGACTCCTCAGATACTGAAGCAGTCTGTGTAGAAATGCAGCAAGACCTGGAAAATATCCAGGCTCGGGCTAATAAGTGGAAAGTAACATTCGCGCCACACAAGTGCCAGGCAATGAGCATCTCCAAGAAGAGAGAATCTAACCATCTGTCCTTGACATTCAACGGCATTACCATCGCTGAATCCACCACGATCAACATCCTAGGGGCTGCCATTGACCAGGAGCCGAACTGGAGTAGCCATATAAATACCGTGGCTACAAGAGCAGGTCAGAGGCTAGGAATCCTGAGGCGAGTAACTCACCTCCTGACTCCCCAAAGCCTGTCCACAATCGACAAGGCACAAGTTCGGAGTGTGATGGAATACTCTCCACTTGCCTGGATGGGTGCAGCTCCAACAACACTCAAGAAGCTTAACGCCATCCAGGACAAAGCAGCCCGCTTGATTGGCACCCCATCTACAAACATTCACTACCGACGCATAGTGGCAGCAGTGTGTACCATCCACAAGATGCACTGCAGCAATGCACCAAGGCTCCTTAGACAGCACCTTCCAAACCCGCGACCTCTACCAACTAGAAGGACAAGGGCAGCAAATACATGGGAACACCACCATCTGCAAGTTCCCCTCCAAGTCACACACCATCGTGACTTGGAACAATATTGCCGATCCTTCACTGTCGCTGGGTCAAAATCCTGGAACTCCCTTCCTAACAGCAGTGTGGGTATACCTACCCCATATGGACTACTGCGGTTCAAGCAGGCAGCTCACCACCACCTTGGCAAGGGCAATTAGGGTTGGGCAATAAATGATGGCCTGGCCAGCCACGCCCACATTCTGTGAATGAATATTTTTTTTTTTAAATGTCCACCAGATCAGTGCAGGAAAACGGGCCCTGATGGAAATCACAGCAGATCAGGCTGTGCCTTTAACTGTGGCAGTCAGACCCAGTAAACCTACCACTGAGAGTGCAGGAAATCTTAACAAAATCCCTGAGAGTTACCAGGAATTATAATCCCAAGGAAAAGTGACCCCATCCACCTTGAGTGAGGCAAGCAAGCCCATAATCATACTAAGGGATACAGGGGCCACCCAATCCCTTCTGCTGGGAAAAGGAATGACCTTTCTTCGATAGTGCAGTGAATGCTAAAGAGTTAGTGAATTGTATCGGAAGACAGTATATGTCCATACCTTTAAAACGACTGCACTTGGAGTGTGGCCCAGTTTCAGGACCGGTATCCAAGGGGATTGTACCTAGTTTACCGATGGATGGGTCGACCTGCTCCTGGGTAATGATCTGACAAGGGAAAAGGTGCCAGTTCCCTAGTAGTTCTCGAGAGACTAAAATAGGGCCAGAAGACAGAGCAGTTACAGGAGAAGGCCCCTGACATTCTCCCTGATTGTGTGGTGACACGGTCCACGGCCAAACATTCCCTGAACTGACACTGTAGATGGATGACCCGACTGCCTGACTTTCTGCAACCTTCTTTGGGAAGTTAGAGAACAGAAAGGATTTGCTAAACAGATCTTCCTTAGTTGAGGCTCAATCCCCCGACCCTGTGTTAAAAAATAGCACAGACTGTCCAAACCAAAACTGAAGCAGAGGGAATTGCAGTGTATTTACTATTTAAGGAACGAGGTGCTGATGAGGAAGTGGAGACCTCCTCACAGACCTGCGGATGAAGAGAGGACAGTGGTTCACCAGATAGTGGTGCCGCTGAAGTCCCTTAAAGAAATATTAAGAATGGCCGACGAAATTCCAATGACTGGACATGTCGGTGTATGAAAAATCAAAGCCCGCATAAGACAGCAGTTTGACTGGCCACAACTCCACAAAGATGTGGTGGAGTTCTGTAAAACTAGTCACATGCGCTAGGTGGTGCGGAAGCCCCAACCTGCAATAAAATCTGCACCCTAATTCATCTACCAGCTTTTGGGGAACCCTTCAGCAGAGTGCTGGTGGATTGTGTGGGACACCTGCTGAAAACAAAACGGGACTACCAGTATCTTCTCACCATTATGGATGTGGTGGCCCGATTCCAGAGGCCATTCTCCCTAAGAGCTATCTCTGCCAATGTAGTGGTGGAGGGGTTAACCCAATTCTTTACCCGATAATGGCCTGCCTGCTGAGATCCAGATGGAACAGGGCACACATTTAATGTCCAGTATTTTTGAAAAGGTCATGGGTAATCTGGACATCACCCAGCTAAGGTCCTTAGCCTACCACCCACAGTCACAAGGGGCTTTGGAGCAGTACCACCAGACCCTAAAGACAATGATTAGGCCATACTGCTATGAGTAACCCCATGACTGGGACAAAGGGCTATGATTTCACCTGTTGGTTACCAGGGACTTATCCAATGCTTCCACTGGCTTTAGTCTCTTTGAATTAATTTATGGACACGAGGTGAGAGCTCTGCTTAAACGATTCAAGAAGTTTTTCGGACACAGGGATGAGTCTTCCATGTTAGAATACATTTCCATGCTCTGGGAGCGGCTCACGGGAGCCTGGGCAAAGGCGCAGGAACACCTAAAGATCTCCTCGGCAGCTATGAGAAGGTAAGCAGGAAAAAATGCCAAGGCTAGAACATTTCAGCCCAGAGACCATGTATTGTTATTACTCCCAATGCAGGGTCAACCACTGAAATCCTGATTCAGTGGTCCACATCGAGTGACAAAAAGAATAGCGGGTAAATTATTTAATTGACACCCCAGAGCAAAGGCAAAAAATAAAGGCTGTGGAGGGGACAGACAAGTACAGACCTGTCAGACAGTCAGGAGGGATGATTGAAAAGGACAGTGAGGACAGGTTAGAGGAGGGCCAGGAGGATTCCCAACTGGAACCCCCTACTCTCCTATTAGCCAACCCTGAAATGTTAGATAAATTAGACCACTCACTCTCCTCCTTCAATGCAGGTCAAACAGGGACCCTAAAAATGCTGCTAACAACATTTACAGAAACGTGGAGGGACAAAGAAAGTTCCCAAAAAGGCATGTCAATGGTAAGGGAGATGTCTTACCTAGTCAAAGTGCCGCTGGAAAGTGCAGTGAAAGCTGGACAGACACTAGCGAACAATACTGTCCCAGAGGAAATAGGGCAGATTTGGAAAAATATCCTCCTCATAGTAATGAGAAAGGGGAAGGGAAATTTCCCTAAAGTAAACAGCACTTGCGTACCTCAGCAGAAAGTTAAAAGTAAGGCCAGTGTGGATCTACCCACTGAAGAACCCAATGATCAGGTCCCAATGATCAGATCCCAATGATCAGATCCCAAACTCAAAACAAATCAAACCCTACAACTTGGGGCAGCACAGTTGTGCAGTGATTAGCATTACAGCCTCACAGCTCCTGCAACCCACGTTCGATTCTAGGTACTGCCTGTGCGGAGTTTGCAAGTTCTCCCTGTGACCTAGTGGGTTTTTGCCGGGTGCTCCGGTTTCCTCCCACAGCCAAACACTTGCAGGTTGATAGGTAAATTGGCCATTATAAATTGCCCCTAGTATAGGTAGGTGTCAGGGGAAGGTGGGGATGTGGTAGGAATATGGGATTCATGTAGGATTAGTATAAATGGGTGGTTGATGGTCGGCAGAGACTTGGTGGGCCGAAGGCCCTGTTTCAGTACTGTATCTCTAAATAAATAAATAAATAAATAAATAAATTTCAAAGCCGTGCTCAGCAAGAACAAAGGTCCAGAGGAAATCTCAGACACCTCACAGGGAGAAAGATCATCAAGGTGCAGGAACCTAAATAGTTAAAGCTTCATTGCAAGAGAGAAAAATAACCAATGTAATCGCTGATGTCCAGGGTCGAACCCGACACATAACCATCCCAGACAAAACTCCAAAACAATTAAATCAGCACAACTGTAACAGACAATGACAGCTGCAGTAATTCCAAGATTCATGTGTGAATTTGAGAAGTGATTATTGAGAATGAAAGTGTATTTCCTTCTATTTCTTCCCACAATTCTGTAATGAAATGTTCCTATTATCATATTTCTTTCAGTGTGCCGTGGCGGTGTCAAGATAACACAATATGCTCAATGAGGAATTTTAATTCACCGATTTGAAACTTACAGTAAACCTTTAATGAAAAAAGAAATCCCACAGTTAACCTTGAAAAAACTGGCAGACAAGATGCCCACCTCAATTGGCATCTGAAACACCTTTTCACATTCAAAGGCCTCCAACGGGAGACACATGTCTGCTGAGTCTCGACCTGTATCATTGGCTTGCTCTAGTGATTGAATTACCTTAAATTACTTTCATTAACACGGCATACAAGGACATCCTGACATATTGACTTTGAAAGAGCAAACTCCTCCAATTATAAATACTGGCACCCTGAGCCCTGGGTTGACAGAAGTTTCCAACCTTGAATCTCATTATAAGGTTCCAGCGAATACACTGAGACAGTCATGAGGCCTTCTGTCCATCTATGTGAAAGCTGGGAGTTTCCCCTGGACAAAGACAGACAAGCCAGTGATTCAAACTGTGCAGAAGCAGAAGGGCTGTGTCCCCCCATCTCTCTCTCTCCAGATAACGTCACAAGTTTGAATACCACATGCAACTGTGGTCCCTCCAAGCCGACAGATTACCACAGACAGACAAACCAGGGAAAGACAGCCACCTACAAGTCTGCCTCAAAGAAATCCCTGAGCCATGTGGGCCAGCCACAAAGGGCACTTTGACCAGCCAAAGACTTCAAGAATACAACTGCAGCTGGAAGACCACCGTGTCATCCAACATCACATAATGAGTATTTTATTTTAATATTTATTCCGGACTCCCATCTTCTCACTCTGTAATCTATTTCTGTGTGATTCTCGTACGCGTCTGTGCGTAAATGTGTGGTGTATTTTTTATGATTTTATTTAGATCGGGTTGATATTGTTAAGTATAATAAACTCACCTCTTTCCTGTTTAAACTCAAGAGAACCTGCCCGATCAGGTCCTTCACTGTCAATCCAAAGGTAAAAGGTAAAATACTCAATGAGAGGGTTAGCACATCCACTGGTTAAAAAGAACAAACAGAGTTGTGGTCAAATAAGACGAGCGATTGTGACCCATCCTCACCTGGCCGTAACAATAGGCAGGGTTGGGGATCGCGAGAATATGGGGATGAACTCAGCTCAGCATTAAACAGGTACCAGAGATTGTAAACTTCCTGGTTCAGCCTCAGACAACGGGCAGTGAGGGGGATGCAGACTGTCGATAGGGAATAGAGTATGTGACAAAAACTGAAGACAATGACTTCAGTCTTCTCATGATTTAAATGACAAGAACACCATGTCAGTGAAATATGTTTTCAGAATCTAATAGTTGCAGCTGGAGACTTACCAGGGACACCAATAATAGCGAGTATGGGATAGTAAATAAATTGAATCATCCTCAGAATCATCCTCCCCTTAATAATCTGCAGTAACCAGATCAAACGAAGAGGAGAAACTCCTGCTGTCCATTGTTGTAACATTCCAATCTATTATTCTCAGATTCTGACCCATTGCTGTAACATTCCAATCTATTATTCTCAGATTCTGATCCATTGTTGTAACATTCCAATCTATTATTCTCAGATTCTGACCCATTGTTGTAACACTCCAATCTATTATTCTCAGATTCTGATCCATTGTTGTAACATTCCAATCTATTATTCTCAGATTCTGATCCATTGTTGTAACATTCCAATCTATTGTTCTCAGATTCTGACCCATTGTTGTAACATTCCAATCTATTGTTCTCAGATTCTGATCTATCCTCTCCCTCTGTCTGAAGCCGCTGATCTCTGTTAGTGCCGGAGGCGATGCTGCTGCTGATACCATGGAATAGCACATTGAAAGGAGCCCCTTATTAATAGAAGTTGAAAACACTCCAGTGACACAATTTGGGTCCATGGAGACTAACATTAAATACAGTCACTGAACAAACAGGTTCTGTTAACCCCTTTCAATTCCACACTTTTTGTACAATAACAAAGTTGAACATTTGCCTGGTCTGGATGGGATGTATGAGGGTTGCTGAGGGAAGGTATGGTGGAAGCAGCAGAGGCACTGGCCAGAATCTTTCAGTCATCCTTGGATATGAGAGTGATAGAAGATGGAAACTCTCCAGTGAAACATAAGGTTCACTAATGTTCTTTAGGGAAGGAAATCTGCTGCCCTTACCTGGTGGCCTACATGTGACTCCAGACCAAATCAATGTGGTTGGCTTTTACATGCCTTCGGAAATGGGCTAGCAAGCCACTCAGTTGTATCTAACTACTATGAAGTCAATAAAAAGGAATGAAACCGGATGGACTACCCAGCATCGACCTAGGCACCGGAAACGACACGGACAAACTCAGCCCTGTCGACCATCCAATGTCCTCCTTACTAACATCTGGGGCTTGTGCCAAAGTTGGGAGAGCTGTCCCACAGACTAGTCAAGCAGCAGCCTGACATAAAAATATATCTTGCATGTAAAATCATGGGATAATAAATGACAAGCAGCACTGATCGGTTAATGGAAAATCGTTTCTGATAATCTTGATAGGGTTTGTTGATATAACTGTGAGTGTTAATGAGGATAGCGTGTTTCATGTTATAGAATTATAGACACGTAGAAACCTTAAGGGACAGAAAGAGGCCACTTGGCCCATCGTATCTGTACCAGCCGAAAAATGATCCACCTATTCGAATCCCACCTTCCAGCATTTGATCCATAGCCCTACAGATTATGACACTTGAAGTGCACATTCAGACCGCTTTTTAATGAGTAGAGGGTTTCTGCCTCAAACATCCTTTCCGGCAGTGGGTTCCAGACCGTCACTAAAAGCAGGGGACCCAGTACTGAGCCCTTCTGGAACACCACGGGAAACAGTGCTCCAGTCACTAAAATACCCGTCAACAATTACCCTTTGTTTCCTGCCACTGAACCAATTTTGTATCCACCTCGCTGCATTTCCCTGAATTCCATGGAATTTTCATTTTGAACCAGCCTGTCATGTGGGATCTTGTCAAAAGCCTTGCTAAAATCCATGTAGACCACATCAACTGCATCTTTCATCTATATCCCTTGTTACATCTTCGAAAAATTCGATCAAGTTGGTCAAGCAAGCTCTTCCCTTAACAAATCCATGCAGACTATCATTTATCAACCTGTGCCTGTCTCAGTGACAGTTTATCCCGTCTCTCAGAATGATTCCAATCATTTTCCCACTACTGAGGTTAGACTGACTGGCCTGTAATTATTCAGACTATCCTTCACTCCCTTTTTAAACAGAGGTCCAACGTTAGCAATTATCCAATACTCCGGCACCACAACTGTATCCAGTGAGGACTGGAAAATGATAGTCAGACCCTTTGCTATTTCCTCTGTTGCTTCTTGTAGCAAACTGGGGCACATTTCAATTGGATCAGGTGATTTATCAACTTTCAAGGATACTAATCCCATTAACGCTTCCTCTCTCAGTATGTTGATCACATTCAATAATTCACACTCTTGCTCCTTAACTACAATATCTGCATCCCTCCTCTTTTCTGAAGACACTAAAAGTATTCAATAAAACCATACCAATATCTTCCACCCCTACGCATAGGTTACCTTTTTGGTCTATTATGGGCCCTACCCTCCCCTTAGTTAACCTCTTACTCTTAATGTATTGAGAAAACATCTTTGGGTTCACCTTGACTTAGCTTGCCAATATACTTTCATGCTCTCTCTTTGCTGTCCTAATTTCCTTTTTGATTTAACCCTTCCACTTTCTAAACTCCTCTCAACTTTCTGGAGTATTGAGTTCTCAGTGTCGGATGTATGCTTCCCTTTTCTGTCTTATCTTACCGTATAGGCTCCTTGACATCCATGGGACTCTAGATTTGGCCGCCTCACCCTTTTTCTTTGTGGGAACATGTTTACCCTGAACCCCTTGAATCTCCACTTTGAATGCCTCCCAGTGCTCTGAGACTGATTTACCTTCAAGTCGCTGTTTCCAGTCCACTTTCGCTCCTCGGTTTAGTAATATTGGCCTTGCACCAATTGAGAACTCTAAATCCTATTCTATGTCTGTACGTTTCCATAGTTATGTTATAACTGACTGAATTATGATCACTCCCACCAAAATGCTCTCCCCTGACACTCCATACACCTGCCCGTCGTCATTTCCTAAAACAAAGTCTAAAACTGCACCCTCTCCTGTTGGACTTTCTGCATGCTGGACAAAAATGTTGTCCTGAATGCACCTCAAGAATTCTGCTCCCTCAATTCTTTTCATACTAAAATTATCCTCGTTAACATCGGGGTGATTAAAATACTCTACTATTACTGCCCTATTGTTCTTGCACTTCTCAGAGACTTGCCTACTTATCTGCTCCTCCATCAACCTCTGACTATTTGGCTGTCGAGATCACTGTCCCAGCAGTGAGATTGCCCCTTTTTGGTTCCTCAGCTGAATCGATATGGCCTCACTTGATGAACCTTCCAACATATCATCCCTCCTCACAGCTGCAAAAGATTCCTTGACCAGAATTGCTATTCCCCTCCTTTCTTAACCCCCTCCCTATCGCATCTAAAAACCCGGTAACAAGGAACGTTGAGCTGCCATTCCTGTCCCTCCTTAAGCCATGTTTCTGTAATAACTATGATATCATACTGCCACATGTCTATCTTTGCCCTCCGCTCATCTGCTTTATTTGCAGCACTCCATACATTGAAATAGATACCTTTGAACACTGCCAAACCTTTTTTTCATTTTCTCACCCTCATTTCCTTTGTCTTCTAGACTCATCCATTAATTTTCCACCTTCCATTTTCATTTCTGATTTTGTCCCAGCTGAGTCTACCCTCAGGTCCCCCACCTCCCTGCCAAACTAGTTTAAACCCTCCCCAACAGCACTAGCAAACTGTTCCTCAAGGAACCCAGTCCTGGCTCTGTTCACGTGCAACCCGTTCGACCTGTCAAGGTCCCATCTCCCCCAGAGCCGGTCCCAGTATCCCAGGAATATGAATCCCTCCCTCCTGCATCATCTTTCCAGCCACACATTCGTCTGCCTTATCTTTCTATTTCTATACTAAGTTGCACCTGGCACTGGGAGTAATCTGGAGAATTCTACTTTTTGACTGTGTTTGAGGTCCTGCTTGCTAATTTCTTCACTAGCTCCCTAAATTCTGACTGCAAGACCACATCCCGCTTTCTACCTCTGTCGTTGGTTCCCATGTGGACCACGACTTCTGGCTGTTCCCCTCCTCCTTCAAGATGTTCTGCAGTCGCTGAGTGACATCCTTGACCCTGGCACCTGGGAGACAGCACACCATCCTGGATTCACGTCTATGGCCACAGAAACGCCAGTCTGTTCCCCTGACTATTGACTCACTGATCACTATGGCTCTTCCAGTCATCCCTGTATGCCGCTCTGCAGCTTAGCCACTCGTGGTGCCATGGACTTGCTGTGGCTGCACTCCCCAGGAGAAGCATCACTTCCCTCAGTATACAGAACTGAATACCTGTTGGAGAGTGAGATGCACTCAGGGGTCGCCGGCACTACCTGCCTGATAATTTTTGACTGCCTGCTGATCACCCATTCCCACTCTCCCTGCATGCTCTTCAGCAGTGTGGTGACCACATCTATGAACATGCTAAAGCTGAATAAACTGGTATATGAGAAGGAAGAATGTGCAGGGTTCCGGGAAGAAGGCAGGGAATGGGATTAGGTGAATTGTGCATTCGGAGAGCCGCTGCAGACACGACTGGCTGAATAGTTCCTTCTGTGATGTAATAACACTGTGATGGGGCATCTCAGATGGGTGTAATGGTGGAGAATGGGGGATCCATGGCGGGAAAGAAAAGTTGTCCTATGGGAACCGGAATCTTAGCAGGAACTCTCCGACAACCTGTCCGGCTGGAAGGCATACAGGAAATATCCTCCCTGCCTCCTCCTCCTCCTGAGGTCGCCTCCGGATTCCTGGTGCCAATGCCTGTGTCCTCATGATGGTGATGATATGAAGGATGCAGCAGAACACCATGAACTTGGACACCTGCTCCAGTGTGTACTGGAGGGATCCCCCTGAGCGGTTCAGACATCGGAAGCATTGCTTCATCACACCGATGGTCTGTTCCACCATGTTCCTGATGACTTCATTGCTCATGTTTTACACATGTTAATTTTGTGAGGTTGGTTGGTGTGGGATGTGTTTTGGGGGTGTAGAAACATGAGCTGTGTCTAGAGGGGTTTCCTTTGCCTCCGAGAAGCCACATTCTGGTTCTGCATGGAGCCCCGGAGTATTGGGACCGGCTGACTGATTCAGAATGAAGGTATCCTTGCTGCTGCCAGGATAGTGGACATTCACCAACATGATGTACTGGGCATGCTCACACACCAACAGTACATTAATGGAGTGAGAGTGCTTCCAGTTCCTCTACCTCTCCCCGTTGACATGGGGGCCCCGCAGAGCTACCTACACCATCAGGAATCCCGCTATCCTGACAAAGCCACGGGATCACTCATCCTGCTTCTCCCTGCTGAGGGAGAAATTGATGACATAGATGGTCACCCTCAACTCTCTGAATTATCAATGGACAACAGACAGGCCTCGCAACTACTGGTCAGTTAGTTTAACATCATTGGTGAGTTAAGTTTTAGAAGCAATTATCAGGGAAAAATCAACACACACTTGGAGAGGTTTGAGTTATTTATGGATTGTCAGCACGGATTTCTAAAAGGCAGATCATGCTTGACTGAACTAATTGAATTTATTTCGATGATCTGAGAAGGTTGATGAAGGGAATGTGGTGGATGTTGTATGCATGGATTTTATGAAATTGTTCAATGAGCAACCACACAAAAGCTTGGTTAACAAAATTGAAGCTCAGGAATAGCATCCAGTTGAATCAAAAATTGTCCAAATGACAGAAAAAAGAGAAATGTGTTAAATGGTTGTTTTTCAGACTGGAGGATGGTAGACAGTGAAGTTCCCCAATGGCCAGTGCGAGGAACACTGTGCTTTTTCTTTGCTATATATAAATGACATGGATCTTGGAATAATGAGTAGAATTTACATTTTTTCTGATGATTGCAATCTTGGAGGCGTGGTAAACAGTGAGGATGTCACAAACCACCTACAACATGATATAGATCGGCTAGCAGAATGGACAGAGAAGTGGCAGGTAGAATTTAATACAGAGGAGTGTGAGGTGATGCATTTTATCAGATGGACGAGGAAGGCAATATAGACATAATGACACAGTTCTAAAGATTGTGCAGGAACAGAGGGACCTGGGGCTCCATATGCATTGATCTTTGAAGGTGCCAGGACATATTAGGAGGGTGCTTAGTCAATCATATCAGATCTTGGGCTTCATCATTGGAGGCAAAGATACAAAATAAGGGAAGATATGCAGAAACTTCATAAAGCTTTGGTTGGACCCCAACTAGAGAACTGAGTACAGTTCTGGTCACCACACTGTAGGAAGGATGTGACAGTCCCTGAAAGGGTGCAGAGGAGATTTACCAGAATGATTCCAGGGATGGGAGTTTAGTTACAAAGTGAGTTCGGAGAAGATGGAGTTGTTCTCCCTGGTGTAAAGGAGATTGAGAGAGATTTGATAGAGGTGTACATGATTATGATAGACTTAGAAAAGATAGACAAGGAAAAACTGTTCCCATTAACTGATGAAACAAGGACTAGGGGACACAGATGGAAGGTTTCGGGAAAGAGATACAGGGGGAATATGAGGAGGAACTTTTTTACACAGTGGATGGTAATGAGCTGGAACTCGCTACGCATGAGGGTGGTGGAACCAAGCCAATCAATGATTTCAAAAGGAAACTGGATGGACACCTGAAGGAAATGAACTTGCAGGGATACGGGAATTGAGCGGTGGAGTGGAACTGACTGGATTGTTCCACAGAGAGCCGGCATAGAGTGGCTGAATGGCCTCCTTCTGTGTTGTAAATGACTCCATCGATTTCTACCACTCTATGTTAGATATGTCACCTGCTCCTGCCTGGAACCATCCAGATACATAGAAGTTCAATTAAACTGTGACCTTGACGGCCACTGACCGCTCCGTCCTCACCCTGGTGTGAGGCTCCAGGTTGTGTTACAGGAGGTGACACAGCTCTGTGACCACCTCCTTATTGAATCAGAGTCACCTCACACACTGCTCCTGGGTTAAGTGTAGGTAGGAAAAGTGCTCTTGGAACACCCGGGGTGGGTAGGGCAGAGCCCTCTGTTCCTCTATATTTACAGAGCTTCCCTCTCTGCAGCCTCTGCTCCATTTGTTGGTCATGTGACAGACCCAGAGACACTGTAACTACAGTCCCAATACCTCTTCCAGAGTTGGGTCACCAAATCTTCTGTCCTCCCTGAATGTCTGCAGCAGCTCCCAACACAACCTCCAGAAAACCATCCACAGCACCTCCAATAACTTTACAATAGCAGAAGTAAGTCAAAAGCCCCTCACCTGTATGTTGGATGCCTGGTCCTTTTAAATGACACTAGAGGGGGTTCCTCGTGCTGCTGAATGTATGTTCAGCTGACATTGACTAACACAGGCGGTCAGTGGACATGCACAGACCAAGTTTCAAAGACGTACATCAAAGCTGCTGCTATGGTACATTGACATCACTTTCAAATCCACCCTCAAAGGAACAACACAGACATGGTACAATTGAGCTAGAGCTCTGCCCAGCTTGGGACAGTGTGCAGGCCACAGTAGAAGTGGCCGGCTGTGAAGACCACGCGAACAGCACATAGATGATACGACTGGGCTGGAGCCCCGCCCAGCATGGGATATTGTGCAGACCGCACTGGAAGTGGCCGGCTGTGCGATTCACATCTCTTTATGGATAACCAGCTTCTGTACCGTCAGCAGCAGTCTTGCTGCAGAGTCTATAATCCTGTCTCGGGACACAGACAGATAAAGAAATTCACTTTACAAGGAGAACTGAAAAAAGAGTGAAGTCGAAAGATTTGCAGGAATATTTGAATTGGACAGGGGAATGTGAATAAATGGAGGGCTGAGGCCATGGAGAGATTCAAACATAAGAATGAGAATATTAAAATTAAGGTGCTGCCAGACCGGTAGCCAATGTAGATCAGTGAGCACAGGGGTGATGGGTGATCGGGATTTGGAATGAGTTAAAATACAGGCAGCAGAGTTCTGGATGGGCTGTGGTTTATGGAGGTTTATAACGAGAAGGGTGACCAAGATGGAATTGGAATAGTCAAGTGTGGATTTATCAGTGATGCGGATGAGGGTTTACACAGCAGATGGGCTGAGGCAGAGGTGGAGATGGGTGAAATCACAGAGGTGGTATTAGGCAGGGTTGGTGATGGAGAGAATATGAAGATGAACTCAGCTCAGGTTTAAATATAACTCAGAAGTTGTAAACTGTCCGGTTGAGCCTCAGATATTTGGCAGGGTGGAGTATGTGCTTCCCAGATAGGGGATGGAGTTTGTGATGGAGACCAATGACACTGGCTTCAGTCTTCCCAAAATTTACATAACAGAACAGTATTTCAGTGAAACAGGGTTTACAGATCTCCGAGCCTGAAATAGAGACAGCAACAGCAGCAAAGAACAAGAACAAAGAAAAGTACAGCACAGGAACAGGCCATTCGGCCCTCCAAGCCTGCGCCGATCTTGATGCCTGCCGAACCTAACACCGTCTGCACTTCCGGGGTCCGTATCCCTCTATTCCCATCCTATTCATGTATTTGTCAAGATGCCTCTTAAACATCTCGATGGTACCCGCTTCCACCACCGCTCCCGACAACAAGTACCAGGCACTCACCACCCTCTGTGTAAAGAGCTTGCCTCGCACATCCCGTCTAAACTTTGCCCCTCTCACCTTAAACCTATGTCCCCTAGTAACTCACTCTTCCACCCTGGGAAAAAGCTTCTGACTATCCACTCTGTCCATGCCACTTATAACTTTGTAAACCTCTATCATGTCGCCCCTCCACCTCCGTCGTTCCAGTGAAAACAATCCGAGTTTATCCAACCTCTACTCATAGCTAATGCTCTCCAGACCAGGCAACATTCTGGTAAACCTCCTCTGTAACCTCTCAAAAGCCTCCTCATCCTTCTGGTAGTGTGGCGACCAGAATTGCTCGCAATATTCTAATTGTGGCCTAACTAAAGTTCTGTACAGCTGCAGCATGACTTGCCTATTTTTATACTCCACGCCCCGACCCATGAAGATCAGCATGCCGTATGCCTTCTTGACTACCTTATCCACCTGCGTTGCCACTTTCAATGATCTGTGGACCTGTCCGCCCAGATCGCTCTGCCTGTCAATACTCCTAAGGGTTCTGCCATTTACTGCATACCTCCCACCTGGATTAGACCTTCCAAAATGCATTACCTCACATTTGTCCGAATTAAACTCCATCTGCCATTTCTACGCCCAAGTCTCCAACCAATCTATATCCTGCTGTATCCTCTCACAATCCTCATCACTATCTGCAACACCACCAACCTTTGTGTCGTCCACAAACTTACTAATCAGACCAGCTACATTTTCCTCCAAATCATTTATATATACTACAAACAGCAAAGGTCCCAGCACTGATCCCTGCGGAACACCACTAGTCACATCCCTCCATTCAGAAAAGCACCCATCCACTGATACCCTCTGTCTTCTATGACCGAGCCAGTTCTGCATCCATCTTGCCAGCTCCCCTTTGTTCCCATGTGACTTCACCTTTTGTATCAGTCTGCCATTAGGGACCTTGTCAAAGGCTTTACTGAAGTCCATATAGATAACATCCACTGCCCTTCCTTCATCAATCATCTTTGTCACTTCCTCAGAAAACTCAATCAAATTAGTGACACACGACCTCCCCTTCACAAAACCATGCTGCCTGTCGCTAATAAGTTCATTTGTTTCCAAATGGGAGTTAGACCTGTCCCGAAGAATCCTCTCTAATAATTTCCCTACCACTAACGGAAGGCTCACCGGCCTATAATTTCCTGGATTATCCTTGCTACCCTTCTTAAACAAAGGAACAACATTGGCTGTTCTCCAGTCCTCTGGGACCGCACCTGGAGCCAATGAGGATGCAAATATTTCTATCAAGGCCCCAGCAATTTCTTCCCTTGCCTCCCTCAGTATTCTGGGGTAGATCCCATCAGGCCCTGGGGACTTAACTACCTTAAAGTTTTGCAAGACACTCAACACCTCCTGCTTTTTGATAATGAGATGACTGAGGCTATCTGCACTCCCTTCCCTAGGCTCATCATGCACCAAGTCCTTCTCCTTGGTGAATACTGATGCAAAGTACGCATTTAGTACCTCGCCCGTTTCCTCTGGCTCCACACATAGATTCCCTTCTCTGTCCTTGAGTGGGCCAACCCTTTCCCTGGTTACCCTCTTGCTCTTTATATACGTATATTAAGCTATGGGACTTTCCTTAATCCTGTTTGCCAATGACTTCTCATAACACCTTTTATCCCTCCTGACTCCTTGCTTAAGTTCCTTCCTACTGTCTTTATATTCCTCAAGGGATTCGTCTGTTCCTAGCCTTCCAGCCCTTACGAATGCTTCCTTTTTCTTTTTGACGAGGCTCACAATATCCCGCGTTATCCAAAGTTCCCGAAACTTACCAAACTTATCCTTCTTCCTCACAGGAACATGCTGGTCCTGGATTCTAATCAACTGACGTTTGAAAGACTCCCACATGTCAGATATTGATTTACCATCAAACAGCCGCCCCCAATCTAAATCTTTCAGTTCCTGCCTAATATTGTTATAATTAGTCTTCCCCCAATTTAACACCGTCACCCGAGGACTATTCTTATCCTTATCCACAAGTACCTTAAAACTCATGGAATTATGGTCAATGTTCCCGAAATGCTCCCCTACTGAAACTTAGACCACCTGGCCAGGCTCATTCCCCAATACCAGGTCCAGTACGGCCCCGTCCCTTGTTGGACTATCTACGTATTGTTTCAAGAAGCCCTCCTGGATGCTCCTTACAAATACTGCCCCATACAAATCCCTAACACTAAGTGAGTCCCAGTCAATACAGGGGAAGTTAAAATCACCCACCACTACAACCCTGTTACCTGTACACCTTTCCAAAACGTCTACATATCTGCTCCTCTACCTCTCACTGGCTGTTGGGAGGTCTGTAGTAAAGCCCCAACATCGTGACTGCACCCTTCCTATTCCTGAGCGCCACCCACATTGCCTCGCTGTATAACCCCTCCGAGGTGTCCTCCCACAGTACAGCTGTGATATTCTCCTTCACCAGTAATGCAACTCCCCCACCCCTTTTATATCCCCCTCTTTCCCTTCTGAAACTTCTTAAGCCTGGGACATTTAGCTGCCAATCCTGTCCTTCCCTCAACCAAGTCTCTGTAATAGCAAAAACATCATAGTTCCAAGTACTCATCCAAGCTCTAAGTTCATCTGCCTTACCTGTTATACTTCTCGCATTGAAACAAATGCACTTCACACCACCAGTCCCGCTGTTCTCCACAACATCTCCCTGCCTGATCTTCCTCTTAGTCTTAATGGCCTTATTTACTAGTTCCCCTTCATTTATTTCACTTGCTGTCCTACTGCTCTGGTTCCCACCCCCCCTGCCACACTGGTTGAAACCCTCCCGAGTGACGCTAGCAAACCTCGCAGCCAGGATATTTGTGCCCCTCCAGTTTAGATGCAACCCGTCCTTCTTGTACAGGTCCCATCTGTCCCTGAAGAGATCCCAATGGTCCAGATATCTGAAACCCTCCCTTCTACAACAGCTGCTCAGCCACGTGTTTAGCTGCACTGTCTTCCTATTTCTAGCCTCACTGGCATGTGGCACAGGGAGTAATCCAGAGATTACAACCCTCGAGGTCCTGTTTTTTAACTTTCTACCTAACTCCCTAAACTCCCCCTGAAGGACCTCATCACTCTTCCTGCCTATGTCGTTGTTACCGATGTGTATCACAAACTTTGGCTGTTCACCCTCCCCCTTCAGAATTCCCCCTGTCCATTCAGGGACATCCTTGACCCTGGCACCAGGGAGTCAACATACCATCCCGGAGTCTCTTTCACGTCCACAGAAACGCCTATCTGTGCCCTGACTATAGATTCCCCTATAACTATTGCTCTTCTGCGTTTTGTCCCTCCATGCTGAACAACAGTGCCAGCCGTGGTGCCACTGCTCTGGCTGCTGCTGTTTTCCCCTGATAGGCCATCCCCCCGAACAGTATCCAAAACGGTATACTTGTTAGAGAGGGGGATAGCCACAGGGGATTCCTGCACTGACTGCTTGCCCCTTCTAGCAGTCACCCATCTATCTGCCTGCAGCTTGGGTGTAACCACTTCTCGAAAACTCCTGACTATGACGTTTTCCGCCACTTGCATGCTCCTAACTGCATCCAGTTGCCGCTCCAACCGATCCATGCGGTCTATGAGGAGCTGCAACTGGGTACACGTCCTGCAGATGTAGTCCTCCAGAACGCTGGAAGCGTCACGGGCTTCCCACATCTCACAGGTGAAGCATTTCACCCCTCCAACTGACATTTCTAACACTAATTAGTTAATTATTATTAAATAAATAAAATGAGAGAGTAAATGACAAGAACTGTAATACAGTTGACAATGGTTTATAGAGCTAATATCTGGAGATATTCACCAGGCAGACAACGGCAGCAAGAAGGACAAAGTAAATTACACGAACAGTAATGCAGTTAAACATGTTTTTAGAATTAATAGCTAGATAGAGAGACTTACCAGGGACCCCAATAATAGCCAGGATGGGATAGTAAATGTATTGAATTATCTTCAATGCGAGATAGATACGAGTGTTTAATGACATCCAATCATAATATGTAGAAAAAGAGTAAAGTTCCGAAGATAAACTCCTGTCCATTGTTGTAACATTCCAACCTATTGTTCTCAGATTCTGACCCATTGTTGTAACATTCCAGTCTTTTGTTCTCAGATTCTGACCCATTGTTGTAACATTCCAGTCTTTTGTTCTCAGATTCTAACCTATCCTCTCTCTATCTCTCTGGAGCAGCTGATCTCTGTAAGTGCCGGGGCTGATGTTCCCACTGACACTGTGGGATAACACATTGAAAGAAGCCCCTTATTAATAGAAGATGGAAAACACAATTCGGGTCCATGGAGACTGACATTATGTACAGTCACGGAATTAACAGATTCAGTTAACTCTTTTCAATCCAACACTTTTTGTACCGCAATAAAGTTGAACATTTACCCAGTCTGGATGGGATGTATGAGGGTTGCTGAGGGAAGGAATGGTGGAAATAGCCGAGGCACTGGCCAGAATCTTCCAATCCCCCTTGGATATGGGCGTGATGACAGATTTTCACAGGCTCGCCACTCTCTAGGTGAAGAAATTTCTCCTCATGTCAGTCCTGAAAGTTTTACCCCATATCCTTAGACTATGACCCCTGGTTCTGGACTCCCCACCATCGGGAACATCCTTCCTGCATCTACCGTGTCAAGTCCTGCTTGAATTTTATTGGTTTTGTTTTATTTTGTGTCATACACAAACTTGGAAATATTACATTTGGTCCCCACATCCAAATCATCGATACATATTGTGAACAGCTGAGGCCAAGCTCTGATCCTTGCAGTACCCTACTAGTCACACCATGCCAACGTGAAAATGCCAGTATACTACCTCCTATCCCATTTATTTTAATTTTGCGAAGCAAGCTCCTTCTGGTGGACTTCATCAAAAACCTTCTGAAAATACAAGTATACCATGTCCACCAACTCCCCTTTATCAATTCTGTTAGTAACATCCTCAAAATCTCCAACAGGTTCGTCAAACATCATTTCCCATTCATAAATCCATGTTAACTGTGCCCAATCAGATCATTGTTATCCAAGTCCATTTATCACATCCTTTAGAAATGATTCTCGCACGTTTCCAACGATTAATGAAAGGCTAACAGCTTTGGAATTCCCTGTTTTCTCTCTCCCTCCCTCTTAAATAGTGGGTGACATTTGCGACGTTCCAAGCTGCAGGAACCGCTCCGGAATCTGCAGATTCTTTGAAGATGATCAGCAATGCATTTCCATAGCTATCTCGTCAACACTCTGGCAAGTAGAATATCAGGTCCTGGGGACATACCAACCTTCAGCCCAATTAATGTCTTCAATTTCTTCTAAGTAATACTAATTTCCTTCAATTCATTGCAGTTCTGAAGAAGGGTCACGTTATCTCTGCTTCTCTCTACACAGATGCTATCAGACCTGCTGAGTGTTTTCAGCATTTCTTGTTTTTATTTCAGATTTCCAGCATCCATAGTATTATGCTTTTAATTTCCTTCAATTTTTTATTCCTACAATCCCTTGGATCTCTCATTCTGGGAGATTTCTTATATATTCCACTGACACAAAGTAATCATTTAGCTTCTCTGCCATTTCTCTGTTCCCCATTATAAATTCTACTGACACTGCCTGTGATGGACCCACATTTGTCTTAGCCAAACGTTTCCTTTTTATGTACCTGTGGAAGCTTTTACAGTCTGTTTTCATATTTTTTCCAACAAACTTTCATATTCTATTCTCCCTTTCTTTATCAGTTTCTTCTTCCTCCTTTGATGTATTCTAAAGTCCTCCCAATTCTCAGGTTTACTCCGATTTATGGCAGCTTTATAGGCCTTTTATAGAGACATAGAGAGATACAGCACTGGAACAGGCCCTTCAGCCCACCGAGTCTGTGGAGAACAACAACCACCTGTTTATACCAATCCGACATTAATCCCATATTCCCCAACACATTCCCACCATTCTTCTACCACCTACCTAAACTAGGAGCAATTTACAATGGCCAATTTACCTATCAACCTGCAAGTCTTTGGCTGTGGGAGGAAACTGAAGCACCCGGCTGAAACCCACGCGGCCACAGGTAGAACTTGCAAACTCCACATAGGCAATACCCAGGACTGAACCCGGGTTGCTGGAGCTGTGAAGCTACGGTGCTAACCGCAGTTTTAATCTTATACAATCCTTAACTTCCTTTGTTATCCACAGTTGACTGCCTTTACTTTTGGGGTTTATGTGCCTGGAATGGATGTATAGTTGCTGTAAACTATATAATCTTTCTTTAAAGACTATCGATTGCCTATGTACTATCATACCTTTTCAATGTAGTTTCCCAATCCACCTCGGGCAATTTGCTCCTCATATCTTCATAATTTCCTTTGCGCAAGTTTAACACCCTGGCTTAAGATTGAACGAACGTACTTTCAAGCATAATGTAACATTCTATCACATTATGGTAATTCATCCCTAAAGGTAATTTTACAATACAATTAATAATTAGCCCTGTCACATTACATAATACTAGATCTAAAATAGCCTGTTTTCCAGTCGGTTCCTGAACATACTGCTCTAGAAAACCATCCGTAACACACTCCAGAAACTCGCTATCCATGAAATTTGTTCTCATTAGGTTACCCAGTCTATATGAAGATCTAACTCACCCCTGATTATTGCATTACCCATGCTATATGACTCTCCCATCTCCATTAATGCTGTGCCCCACACTAACACTACTGTTTGGTGGCCTATAAACAGCTCTCCTACCAATGTTTTCTGCCCTTTCTGTTTCTTCGCTCCACCCAAACAGATTCCATATTTTGTTCTGCAGACCTGAGATCCTCCCTTACTAATGTACTGATCCCATCCCTTATTATCAGCACAACATTACGCCGTTTCCCTTGTTGCCTGTCCTTCCAAAAGGTCGAATATGCCTGCATATTCAGTTCTCAGTCTTGGTCACTCTGTAGCCACGTTTCCGTTATGACTATTAGATCATACCCATGTACCTCTATTTGGGCCTTTAAATCATCTACCCTGTTCCAAATACTGCGCGCATTCAGGTACTGTGCCCATAACTGTGTCTTATTGACATTCTGCATTCTAGTTGAAGCTCACCTTTGTTTCGCCTCCCTTCGAATGTCACCTTCTATTTTTCTACCTCCTGTTACCAGCTTTACTTCCTTCCAATTTGATCCTTCCTTCCAATTTCAAAAGGAAACTGGATGGGTGATTGAAGGAAGTGGACTTGCAGGGCTACGGGAATTGGGCGAGGGAGTAAGACTGACTTGATTGATCCACAGAGAACCAGCATGGTCTCGATGGGACGAATGGACTCCTTCTGTGTGTTAAGTGACTTTGACTCTATCACTGTCTATGACTGAATGTTGGATATGTCTCCTGCTCCTGCCTGGAAAGATCCAGATACATAGACGTTCAATGAAACTGTGACCTTAACAGCCACTGACAGCTCCGTCCTCACCCTGGTGTGAGGCTCCAGGTTATGTGACAGGAGGTGACACAGCTCTGTGACCACATCCTTATTGAATCAGAGTCACCTCACACACGACTCCTGGGTTAGATGTAGGTAGGAAAAGTGCTCTTGGAAAACCCGGGGTGGGTAGAGCAGAGTCCCCTCCTCCTCCATCGTTACAGAGCTTCCCCTCTCTGCAGCCTCTGCTCCATTTGTTGGTCATGTTACAGGCCCAGAGACATTGTAACTACAGTCCCCGTACCTCGTCCACAGTTGGGACACCAAATCCTCTGTCCTCCCTGAATGTCTGCAGCAGCTCACAACACAACCTCCAGAAAACCATCCACATAACCTCCTCCAACTTCACAAAAGCAGAAGTAAGTCAAAAAACCCTCACCTGTAAGTCGGATGTCTGGTCCTTTTAAATAACACTGGAGGGAGTTCCTCGTGCTGCTGAATGTATGTTCAGCTGAGAGTGACTAACACAGGCGGTCAGTGGACATGCACAGATCAAGTTTCAAAGACGCGCATCAAAGCTGCCGGAATAGCAGTTTGACATGACATTCCACAACTCCTCATGCTACTAGTGCACACAATGTACACCCGGGCTAGAGTACTGCACAGCATGGGACAGTGTGCAGGCCACACCAGAAGTGACTGGGAGCTCAGTTCAGACCCTTTTCTGGATCCAGGCATCCACAGTGTGGGCAACAATGCTGCTGTAAGAGCTGAAAATCACCACCAGGGAGAGATAGTGAGGGAAGGAAATTCACTTTAAAAGGGGACATGGAAATAGACTTGATGGCAGAAGAAATGCTGGAATCTGGGAATGGGCAGGGGAATGGGGCTAATTGGAGGGGCGAGGCCATGGAGGGATTCAAACACAAGAATGAGATTATTAAAATTAAGGTGCTGTCAGACCGGGAGCCAATGTAGATCAGTGAGCACAGGGGTGATGGCTGATCGGGATTTGGTGTGAGTTAGAATACAGGCAGCAGATTTCTGGATGGGCTGTGGTTTATAGAAGTTTATAACCTGCAGGGGGACCAGGATAGAATTGGAAAAATCAAGTGAATAAAGACACAGATGAGGGTTTATGCAGCAGAAGGGCTGAAGCAGAGGTGGAGATGGATGATATTACAGAGGTGGTAATAGGCAGGATTGGTGATGTAGGGAATATGGAGATGAACTCAGCTCAGGTATAAATAGAATACAGATGTTGTAAACAGTCTGGTTCAGCCTCAGATATCGGGCAGGGTGGGGTATATGTTTCACAGATAGAGGATGGAATTTGTGATGAAGACCAATGACACTGGCTTCAGTCTTCCCAATATTTGCATTACAGAACAGTATTTCAGTGAAACAGGGTTTGCAGATCTCCTAGCGGAAAATAGAGACTTACAAGGAGCACAGACAGGACCGAAGGTGAGTGATGAACTTACAAGAACTGCAATACAATTAGCAATGGATTTACAGCTAATAGCTGGAGGTAGAGATTCACCAGCAACAGTCGCAGCAGCAAGAAGGGCAGAGTAAATTACAGGAGCAGTATTGCAATTAAACATGGTTTGTAGAAATAATAGCTGTATAGAGAGACCTACCAGGGACACCAACAATAGCCAGGATGGGATAGTAAATATATTGAAATATCACAAGTGCATACAGGATCCGATCTTCTAATGAGTACCAATCCCAATATGTAGAAAGATAGTAAAGATCCGAGGATAAACTCCTGTCCATTGTTGTAACATTCAAATCTATTGTTCTCAGATTCTGATCTATCCCTTCCCTCTCTCTGGAGCCACTGATCCCTGTCAGTGCTGAGCATGATGTTCCCTTTGACGCTATGTGATAACACATTGAAAGAGTCCCTTATTAATAGAAAAGGAAAACCCTCCAGTGACACAGTTAGGGTCCATGGAGACTGACATTAATTGCAGTTACTGAACAAACAGGTTCAGTTAACCCTTTTCATTTGGACACCTTTTGTACCACAATAAACGATAACATTTGCCCAGTCTGAATGGGATGTATGAGGATTGCTGAGGGAGGGAAAGATGAGAATAGCAGATGCACAGGCCAGAATCTTCCAATACACCTTGGATATGGGAGTCGTGGCAGAGGACTGGAGGGTTGCCAATGTTGCACTCTGATTAAAAAAGGAGAGGTGGAGTAAACACTGTATTTACTGTCACTGATGGGGAAAATTCCAGAGTTCACATCCCAGGACAAACGTATTTGCTGCTTGAGAAAAGAAAAAAAGCATGGACAACAAATGGCCAGCAGCAAGGATATGGTAAGACAAGTCATGTCTAGTAAATGCCAACAACAACAACGTATATTTATATCGTGCCTTTTATGCAATAAAACATCGCAAGAGCTCCACAGGAGCATTATGAAGCGTATGACACAGAGCCACAACAGGAGATATGAGGTCAGATGACCAACAGCTTGGTCAAAGAGGAAGGTTTTATGTAGTGTCTTAAGGGAGGAATGTGATGCAGAGAGGCAGTG
Source organism: Heterodontus francisci (assembly GCF_036365525.1). Classification (NCBI taxonomy): domain Eukaryota; kingdom Metazoa; phylum Chordata; class Chondrichthyes; order Heterodontiformes; family Heterodontidae; genus Heterodontus; species Heterodontus francisci. The sequence goes on along the minus strand of NW_027142252.1, from coordinate 152,909 downwards.
ACAGTGGGATAGTGGTAATGTCACTGAACTAGTAATCCAGAGGCTCAGGCTAATGCCCTGGGTTCAAATCCCACCATAGCAGCTGGCGGAATTTAAAATTCAATGATTTAATATATTCAATTGATAAATACAAATTTGGAATTGAAAGTTGGACTTAAGAATGTTGCCATGAAAGTATCATCGATTTTTATAACAATCTATCTGGTTCACTAATGTCCTTTAGGGAAGGTGATCTGCCATCCTTATCTGTTCTGGTCGCCATGTAACTCAATGTGGTTCACTTTTAACTGTCCTCTGAAATAGTCTAGAAAGCCAATCAGTGTCAAGCATAATTATGGATGGACAACAAAGATGCAGGAATGGTATTCCAGAGATTTTCATAAGGGTCGTTAACTAGTCTCGGTCGTAACTCTGGACACAGGTCTTTGGGTCGACATTCCTGGGAATGATAATGTGAAGCCTCATGTCCACATTTCGAAACAATTGTTGTTTATAAACTGTCATCTTTTTGATTGGTTACTCGATGGTTCAATCATGAGTATTACAAGAAATAATGAGACAGCACTCAGAGCTCAAATTAAACACCAATGACTCTACTAGATTCAGTAGGAATACTACTAGTTTACAATTATACAAAATACCCATTCACAATGTACCGGTGAACAATACACCCATTAGTCACAAATATGTTGCAAAGAGTCATGCATACATGATAACCCAGTGAGCATTTCCCTCCCTGCTAATCGTTCTGTCGCTGACCAATCTCCTCGACCTTATCATTGAATCACTATTTCCAATGATTTTGCACCTTTCATATCAAGGTGGGCTGAATGTTTCACTGACAAGATCACACTGTCCTATCAAAATCCACCGTAAGCTACAATTGTCCAATGAGATGCCTAATTCTTTGTTCAGATGATGATATGAGAGACTGCCTTGATGGTGAGCATGTGTTTACATTTCCTTCAGTATTTTCATCACCACTTGTGGATGTTACAGATGCCTCAGGATTGTTCTCAGCACAAACAATAGCAGCTTTTCTTCCTGGTCACATACATATTTGAAACCACAGGACAATTAAACAATCCAAATCCCTTATATTCCTGACGTCTTACAAACTGTTGCTTAGAGAATTTCTGGTTCATTTGCATTTCAAAACAAGACATACTCTGACATCATTAATCATCTTGAATAAAACTCTAGAATTAAAATATCTATTCTCATGGTGTTCATTGTCAACTGTTGTAAAAACACATCTGGTTCACTAATGTCCATTAGGGAAGGAAATCTGCCATCCTAACCTGGTCTGGCCTACATGTGATTCCAGACTCACAGCAATGTGGTTGATTCTGAAATGGCCTAGCAAGCTGCTCAGTTGTACGAAACGGCTACAAAATCTAAGAAAAGCAATGAAACCAGACAGACCACCCAGCATCGACCTAGGCACCAGAAACAACAAAGACAAACCCAGCCCTGTCGACCCTGTAAAGTCCTCCATACTAACATCTGGGGGCTTGTGCCAACGTTGGGAGAGCTGTCCCACAGACAAGTCAAGCAGTAGAAAACATAGTCATACTCACCGAATCACACCTTACAGACAGTGTCCCAGACACTGCCATCACCATCCCCAGGTATGGACTACAGGGGTTCAAGAAGACAGCTCAGCACCACCTTCTCAAGGGCAATTAGGGATGGCAATAAATGCTGGCAGAGCCAGCGACACCCACATCCCATGAATGAGCGAATAAAAGAAATGCCCTGTGTTTAGCTAAAACCCAACAGCTTCAGACACAATCAGTCAACAGTGGGCAGTAGTGGCTGCTGTTTCCAAACACAAAGCTAGATATCTGCGTCCTTGTTGGGACAAAACTGTAGGATTGAGTTTATTTTATGATAGGACTGTTAGAACTTAGTTGTCATTTCCTTCAGTATAACGGTTAAAATAGTATTCTGTATGTAACATAACCACAACGCATGATGTTAGCTAAATATCTGGACAAGTCCTGACCTGTTGAGACCCTTTATTTTAAAGTCGTTAGACTGTGGATTATCCCAGGGAGACTGCTGGTTTTTAAACGGTATAAAACTGTAAACAATGCCCGTGTGGCCAGGAAGCTGTGAAATGAGATATGTACAATTCAATGCCATTAAGTGGTCACTGTGGTTGAATAGGCACAGCAGGGTGGCACCGGGTCAAGATATGACCTTTTGTAAAGGAATTCGGAGAGTTAAGGCAGCTGGAATCTGGAGGCCCCTCCCCCCGCCACTCCCCACTGAACGACAATGACAATTACTTAAACCAGGCTCAAGGTACTATCATGGAGGGTAGTTAGTTAATGACTGACCAATCAAATGAACAGAAATGGCCTTTTACCTAATATGGAACAGAACCAAGCTGGGAAATGTGTATAAATTAAGAGCTTGTAAGACCCCAAAAGGGCACATCATCATCAAGAAGAAGACAGAAGATAGACTCCAATGAAGAGACAAGGTTCGACAGATAACCGGAGGTTGAGGACCGGGTGTTCCATTGAGAACACAACTGCTGACCACTTCCCTTTGCTCAATATTACCATGTTCTGCTTATTGTGCAGAACTTCATTCAGTCTGTGAAGCTTGTGAAAGCAGCCTCGTACACATGTAGTTTTATAGCTAGTCTGAGCTGCAAGTCCCTTTTAGATCTGATCTCCCAACATAGATAGTCATTGTAATTGACCTAAGTCTGACAATTACATTAAATCAAACCCCAGATCTTACAAGTGGTGCTGAAACCTGGGACTTTGACTACAATGCAAACCGAGGATGTTGTAGCAAAGTTTCGCAAACATATCAATATTCGTTTGACCAGTGAAAACTCTTGCAGGGATAAACTCTTTTGAGGGGCAGACGATTATACTGACCCAGTGATGTCTCTTTAAATACACAGTATGTCACAAAAAGACAATGGGAAGAAGGGTCTCTGGGAAACATATGAGGAAGAGTTAAGCACTAAGTGTAATATGGACAGTATCCAGTCCCTGTTCGGAGACTGTGTATGGAAGCATGCACACGTTCCTTTTAAAATATAGTGAAGTTTATCCAGGCACACGTCTTGGCTAAACATCAGAAGGGTGAAAAGGCTTTAAATCTGACTCCATGTGCAGCATCGTGCACAGTGCGATGAGGAAGTGATCGAGTCACAGGTGAGAGAAATGGTAGTTCAAAGTGAACAGACCCAGCAGCAGCAGCAGACACAGCTACATGAGTTACACAATAAGCTAGTGTACTTTACTGTCACTATACAACAACAGCCACTTAATGCAGGACAAGCTTGTGCAGTTCAGCAGCAGTTAGAGTTAGCAGAGAAACATACTGTCACTGTCACACAGGATAATGTCCAGTTGACCCAGCAGTTAGAGGATTCTAGAGGTGTCCTTAGGGAGTTACAGGAGTGACCCCACCGGAAGACAGAGCATGCACAGTACAGGTCTAACATTCAGTGATTGCAAACCCAGAGGGAAAGCAGCTCCCAGGCGGGTGTAGCAGCCTTCACAAAAAGCAGAGTATCACACAGGTGGCACTAAAACGGAGCAGGAGGCCTCGGAGGGGGACAATGTTGGAGAGGGAGAACGTTTACCAATCTGTCCCGTTAAGGTAACCTCCTTGACAGGCTGTCCCGTTAATGTGGTGACAACACCGAATGGAACAGTCTGTTACTCTCAATCCCACCAAGTCACGTGTGACGTTAACAAAGAACAAAGAACAAAGAAAATTACAGCACAGGAACAGGCCCTTCGGCCCTCCAAGCCTACGCCGATCCAAATCCTCTATCTAAACCTGTTGCCTATTTTCTAATGGTCTGTATCTCTTTACTTCCTGCCCATTCATGTATCTGTCTAGATACATCTTAAAAGACGCTATCGTGCCCGCGTCTACCACCTCCACCAGCAATGCGTTCCAGGCACCCACCACCCTCTGCGTAAAGAACTTTCCACGCATATCCCCCCTAATGTTTTCACCTTTCACTTTGAACTCGTGTCCCCTTGCAATTGAATCCCCCACTCTGGGAAAAAGCTTCTTGCTATCCACCCTGTCTGTCCCTGAGATATAAAAGGAAAGGAAATCTTTCGGAGCCACAGTAAGGCTTAAACAATGTCTGAGGAGAACAGGAGGAAAAACTTGTGTTTGAATAAATGGGTCTGTTTTTGTATTTGAAGTTTCCTGTTTGATTTCTTTGTCTGTCTCAGCCAGTGTCTATTACGGTCAGTTACGTCTGGTCCTGCATGCTGTCTGAAAGTAGTTGGTTGTTTAACATGTGTGTATAGTTATATTTTAAATTGGTGTGAGTGGGGAGGACAAAAGTTTTGATAACGTGGATGTTGGAGTGTTAAAAGCAATTGCTTTCTGCTGGGAAGGAGACAGAGAGAAAGAAAGAAAGGGAGACAGAGAGAGAGAGAGAGTGAGAGTGAGAGAGAGAATGAGTGAGAGAGAGAGACAGAGAGAGAGAGGGGGAGAGAGTGAGAGAGGGAGTGAGTTAGAGAGAGAGAGAGAGGGGTGTTCCTCCAGGGGGGATAATGAGTAATGACACTCAGGGACAGAGGAAATGTGAGCTCTGGTACTTTGATTGTTCCTGTAGGTAAAAACCTTGAAAACCCTCTTTCCACCTCCTGCTGCTATGGGTGTGGATGACATGGACTGAAGTTCCTGTCTTTAACATGGATCTATTCAGAATCTGGCACACTTGAGGCCTTCCACCATCGGTGGGTACCGCAGGGGCTGGGATGCATCTTTAATGCCGAGAATGGCATTTTAATTTGAGTTTTTGGTTTATTTATCTGTTTTTAATAAACTTAATTCAAAATTTAAATAAAGGGGTCCTGGCGAATAAAGTCCCCCTGGACAAAAAAACAAAACGGCCTGAGGGTCAGATCGAGAGTAAATCTCCCTCTACACTGTTGAGGGTGTGGAGGGATAAACATAGATGTCTCGTGAGACTGAGGTCTCTGAACCTCCTCACCTCTCCATGAATAAGAGGAGGAGGCATCCCTCCACTGCAGATTGCCGAGAGGAACAGGGTCAGTCTCCTGGCGGGTCCTCGGACTACCCGCGCTACCAGCACCATTGGGGCTCGAGCCCTAAGTCACAGCTTTCTATCCCATAAAATGGAGTGGGGACAGAAGCCTCTGTACCATTCGCAACACCCGAGGTGGGGGTGGGGGAGTGGTGAAGGGCCCCTCCCCTGATGGGGGAGCCTGTGGATCCACCAGGAGAAAACATTCCATCTCCCACTTGGTCCGGTGTCCTGGGTGGGGCTGAGATCTGTGAGGGTCAACGCTCTTGGCGCCTGTTGCTGTCATCCAGGATGGATCCGACCCGTCGGTTGATTTGAATAATGTTAACAGTGCTCTGTCTGCTGGTACTGGGGTGCTGGCAGGGTGGGAGATGGCCTCCTCTCTCTACCTCGGGTCCCGCTCCGGCTGGATTTCCAGAGTCAAGAAACAACTGCCTCCCCCGAGGCTGATCACAAGCCCGGGCACCGAGGGGGAGAGGGTGTCCTCAACCACAGGCACTCATATTCCCAGTTTCCCCAGAGGAATATAGGAATGACTCCTCCACCACCGATCCTGGGGGTGTGATCATGAGGGAGGTGAGACTCGCTGGCGTGGCCGGGATGTCCACACCACATTGTGTGGTGGGTGTGTCGGCCACTGGCGGTGACGGTCCGGAGGAGGATGGAGTCTCAGTGAAGGGCACGGAGGACGACCTTGAATCCATTGCCAGTGAGGCGGTGCACTCCCTCCTGCCTCCTACCGAGTCTCCTCTCATCCCCATTGTAGAACTCCGGGACTTCCTTGCTGCTTGCAGGGAAGTTCAGCCGCCCCTTGACCAGTGTGTGTAGCTGGCGCTGATCATCTGGTCTGTCCGTCTTGCCCTCAAGGAGGGTTGCTAATTTGCAGACATGAAAAAGGTCGTGCGATGCCTGTTCAATGTGTTCCTCTCCGGGTTGCTGGGGGAGTGCAAGGCGATGAGCAGTTCCACTCTCTCCTCACAGTAAGGTATTGGTGACAGGATGGTGGTAATTTTGACATGAAGATATCCATAGCCAGCCTCAACATCAACAGCAGCAGGGTGTCTCTCAGCCGTTTTCACAATCTCACAGTCCTCAGGGAAGGGAGATTTGTGATGGGTTTTATGCAGGAAACCCACACCGTTCCGGGAGATGAAGCCACCTGGCTCCTGGAGTAGCAGGGTGACTTGATGGATCAACTACCTCAAATTAGTGGACGCCTGGTGGAGCCTCACAGCTCCAGGGACCCGGGTTCGATTCTGGGTACTGCCTGTGCGGAGTTTGCAAGTTCTCCCTGTGTCTGCGTGGGTTTCCTCCGGGTGCTCCGGTTTCCTCCCACATGCCAAAGACTTGCAGGTTGATAGGTTAATTGGCCATTATAAATCGCCCCTAGTATAGGTAGGTGGTCGGGAAATATATAGGGACAGGTGGGGTTGTGATAGGAATATGGGATTAGTGTAGGATTAGTATAAATGGGTGGTTGATGGTCGGCACAGACTCGGTGGGCCGAAGGGCCTGTTTCAGTGCTGTATCTCTAAACTAAACTAAACTAAACTCCAGTGCTTTCGTCTGGAAGACTCAGAAGAAGGGTACCGGAATTGACCGCCTCTACATTTTACAGGCATATGCCTCCTGCATCTCGGTGGCCTCCAAGTGGCTGGTTCCGTGCTCGGATCACCACCTGATGTGGGAGGAATTCACTCCACTCCGCACACGGGACGGGTCCCTGTAATGGCACTTTTAACAAATGGCTGCTGGAGGACGAGTGATTCCGTGACTCATTCCGTCGATTCTGGGCTGACTGGAGAAGGAAGCAGGGAGGCTTCCTCTACTTGAGGCTATGGTGGGATGTGATCAAGACTCACATCCGTGTCTTCTGTCAGGAGAACACGAAGGTGTCGACCAAGAGGCGGGAAGCCGAGATCGAGCTTCTAGAGAGGGAGGTGCTTGACTTGGAGTCCCATCTCGGTCAGGCCATCAAAGACCCCATCCTGTGGCAGGTGTACAAAGAGAAGAGGGCGCGCTGAGGGACCTGCAGCTCACGAGGCGTGTACGTGAGGTCGCGGATCCAGATCCTGGAAGATTTGAACCGCGCCTCACCCTTCTTCTACTCAATGGAAAATTGGCAGAGGGTGCATAAGCAGCTCTTCGAGCAGCTGGCAGACGATGGATCCGGAGGGAATGGGAATATTGGTCCAAACCTATAACAGTGCATTGCTCTCTCCGGACCCGTCCAGCGAGGACACGTGTAGAGTTTTGTAGGAGGACCTGCCAAAGATCAGACTGGAGGGCGCCAAAGGATTGGAGACTCCGCTCACATTAGCACAATTGTACGGTGCCCTCCACCAGCACTGAATGGGCAAATCGCCGGGGCTGGACGGGGCCACCGTGGAGTTCCTCGGGGCATTGGGATACGTCCTGAGGACAATAACGTGCAGTTCCTGGGGGAAAGCCTGGCGACTCGGGGGTGCCCCTCTCGTGGCACAGGGTGGTTGTCATCCTGTTGCTGAAAAGGGGTGATCTCTGCTTGCTTAAGAACGGGCGTCCGGTCTCCCTCCTCAACATGGATTATAAGATCTACCTCCGTCCAGGAATTCCCAGAGAAACACATCTCCAGAGGCACTAATTACAGTCCCCATATCCTCTGTCAACCCTGAATGTCTGTAGCAGCTCACAACATAACCTCCAGAAAGCCATCCACAGCACCTCCACTGACTTTACAATAGCAGAAGTAAGTCAAAACACCCACACCTGTAAGTTGGATGCCTGGTCCTTTTACATAACACTTGTGCTGCTGAATGTATGTTCAGCTGAGCGTGACTAACACAGGCGGTCAGTAGACGTGCACAGACGAAGCTACAAAGACGTCTGGCAAAGATATCGGAATAGTTGATTGATGTCAATTCAAACCCCTCCTCACACTAACAAAACATGGTCAATTAGCCTGGGCGAGAGACTGGCACAACATGGGACATGTAATGACCACACTAGAGCCCTGTCCAGAATGAGGCACAGTGTTAAGCACACCAAAGCCCTGCCCGTCATGGGTCACAGTGCTGACCATATTAGAGCCCTGCCCAAAATGGAGGAATGTCATGGCCACACGAGAGCCCTGTCCAACATGGGTAACTATGCTGACCACACTACAGACGTGCACAACATCGGGCACAGTGCTGACCACACTGGAACCCTGCCCAGCATGGGGCACCATGCTGACCACACTGGAACACTACCCAGCATAGGGCACCATGCTGACCACGCTAGAACCCTACCCAGCAAATGGGAACGGAGCTGACCACACTAGAACCCTGCCCAGCATGGAGCACCGTGCTGAGCACACACGAACCCTACCCAGCAAATGGGAACGGTGCTGACCACACACGAACCCTACCCAGCATCGGGCACCATGCTGACCATACTAGAACACAGCCCAGCATGGGGCACTGAGCTGACCTCACTAACGCCCAGCCCAGCATGGGGCCCTGTGCTGACCACACTAGAGCCCTGTACAGCATGGGGCACTGTGCTGATCACACGACAGTCCTGTCCAGCATGGGGCCCTGTGCTGACCACACTAGAGCCCTGTACAGCATGGGGCAGTGTGCTGATCACACTACAGTCCTGTGCAGCATGAGGCACTGTGCTGATCATACTACAATCCTGTCCAGCATGGGGCACTGTGCTGAGCACACTACAGTCCTGTCCAGCATGGGGCACTGTGCTGATCACACTACAGTCCTGTCCAACATAGGGCACTGATCTGACCACACTAGAGCCCTATCCAGCATGGGGCACTGTGCTGATCACACTACAATCCTGTCCAGCATGGGGCACTGTGCTGACCACACTAGAGCCCTGCACAGCATGGGGCACTGTGCTGATCACACTACAGTCCTGTCCAGCAAGGGCACATTGCTAACCACACTAGAGCCCTGGCCCAGCATGGGGCACTGTGCTGACCACACTAAAGTCCTGTCCAGAATGGGGCACTCTGCTGACCACACTAGATCCCTGTCCAGCAAAGGGCACTGTGCTGATCACACTCGAGCCCTGTCCAGCAGAGGGCACTGTGCTGATGTCACTCCAGTCCTGTCCAGCATGGGGCACTGTGCTGATCACACGACAGTCCTGTCCAGCATGAGGCACTGTGCTGATCACACGACAGTCCTGTCCAGCATGAGGCACTGTGCAGATCACGCTAGTGCCCAGTCCAGCATGGGGCATTGTGCTGAGCACACTATAACCCATGTCCAACCTGGGGCATTGTGCTGAACACACTAGATCCCTGTCCAATTCGGGGCACTGTGCTGACCACACGATAACCCTGACCAGCATGGGGCTCTGTGCTGACCACACTAGAATCGTTCCAGCATGGGGCACTGTGCAGACCACACTAGCGTCTTTCCAGCATGGGGCACGGTGCTGACCACATTTGATCCCTTCCCAGCATGGGGCGCTGTGCTGACCTCTCTGGCGCACTGTAAAGCATGGGGCACTGTGCTGACCAACTGGAGTCCTGCCCAGCACGAGGAGGCAAGTGCTGACCACACTGGAGCCCTACCTAGCATGGGGCAATGTGCTGAGCACACTAGTGACCTGCGCAACATGGAGCACTGTGCTGACCACACTGGAGACCTGCCCAGCATGGGGCACCGTGCTGATCACACCACAGTCCTTTACAGCATGAGGCACTGTGCTGATCACACTACAGGCCTGTACAGCATGTGGCACTGTGCTGATCACACTACAGTCCTGTCCAGCATGGGGCACTGTGCTGATCACACTACAGGCCTGTACAGCATGGGGCACTGTGCTGACCACACTAGAATCCTGTCCAGCTTGAGGCACTGTGCTGATCACACTACAGTCCTGCCGAGCATGGGGCACTGTGCTGACCACTCTAGAGTCCTGTCTAGGATGAGACACAGTGCTGATCACACTACAGTCCTGTCCAGCATGAGGCACTGTGCTGACCACACTGGAACACTGCCCAGCATGGGGCACTGTGCTGACCACACTAGAACCCTGCCCAGCATGGGGCACTGTGCTGACCACACTAGAATCCTTCCAGCATGAGGCACTGTGCTGACCACACTAGCGTCTTTCCAGCATGGGGCACTGTGCTGACCACTGTAGAGCACTGTAAAGCATGGGGCACTATGCTGACCAGACTAGAACCCTGCCCAGCATGGGGCACTGTGCTGATCACACTGGAACCCTGCCCAGAATGGGGCACTGTGCTGTACACACTAGAACCCTGACCAGCATGGGGCACTGTGCTGACCACACTATAACCCTGCCCAGCATGGGGCACTGTGCTGATCACACTGGAACCCTGCCCAGCATGGGGCTCTGCGCTGTATACACTAGAGCCCTGACCAGCATGGGGCTCTGTGCTGTACACACTAGAACCCTGACCAGCATAGGGCACTGTGCGGATCACACTAGAACCCTGCCCAGCATGGGGCACTGTGCTGACCACACTATAACCCTGCCCAGCATGGGGCTCTGTGCTGACCACACTAGAATCTTCCCAGCATGGGGCACTGTGCTGACCACACGAGCGTCTTTCCAACATGGGGCACGGTGCTGACCACTCTAGATCCCTGTCCAACATGGGGCATTGTGCTTAACACACTAGATCCCTGTCCAACCTGGGGCATTGTGCTGAACACACTAGATCCCTGTCCAGCATGGGGCACTGTGCTGACCACACAAATCCCTGTCCGACATGTGGCACTGTGCTGACCACACTAGATCTCGATTCAACATGGGGCACTGTGCCGAACATACAAGATCCCTGTCCAATATGGGGCAATGTGCTGACCACACTAGACCCCTGTCCAGCATGGGGCACTGTGCTGAACACACTAGACCCATGTCCAGCATGGGGCAAAATGCTGATCACACTACAGTCCTGTCCAGCATGAGGCACTGTGCTGATCACACTACAGTCCTGTCCAGCATGAGGCACTGTGCTGATCACACTACAGTGCTGTCCAGCATGAGGCACTGTGCTGATCACACTACAGTCCTGTCCAGCATGAGGCACTGTGCTGATCACACTACAGTGCTGTCCAGCATGAGGCACTGTGCTGATCACACTACAGTCCTGTACAACATAGGGCACTGATCTGTCCACACTAGAGCCCTATCCAGCATGGGGCACTGTGCTGATCACACTACAGTCCTGTACAACATAGGGCACTGATCTGTCCACACTAGAGCCCTATCCAGCATGGGGCACTGTGCTGATCACACTACAGTCCTGTCCAGCATGAAGCACTGTGCTGATCACACTACAGTCCTGTACAACATAGGGCACTGATCTTGTCCACACTAGAGCCCTATCCAGCATGATGCACTGTGCTGATGACACTACAGTCCTGTCCAGCATGGGGCACAGTGCTGATCACACTGGAGCCCTGTCCAGCATGGGCACTGTTCTGAAAACAGTACAGTCCTGTCCAGCATGAGGCTCTGTGCTGATCACACTACAGTCCTGTACAGCATGGGGCACTGTGCTGACCACACTGGAGCCCTGTCCAGCATGGGGCACTGTGCTGATCACACGACAGTCCTGTCCAGCATGAGGCACTGTGCTGATCACACTGCAGTCCTGTACAGCATGAGGCACTGTGCTGATCACACTACAGGCCTGTCCAGCATGGGGCACTGTGCTCATCACACTACAGGCCTGTCCAGCATGAGGCACTGTGCTGATCACACTACAGTCCTGTCCAGCATGAGGCAATGTGCTGATCACACTACAGTGCTGTCCAGCATGGGGCAATGTGCTGATCACACTACAGTCCTGTCCAGCATGAGGCACTGTGCTGATCACACTACAGTCCTGTCCAGCATGAGGCAATGTGCTGATCACACTACAGTCCTGTCCAGCATGAGGCACTGTGCTGATCACACTACAGTCCTGTCCAGCATGAGGCACTGTGCTGATCACACGACAGTCCTGTCCAGCATGAGGCACTGTGCTGATCACACTATAGCCCTGTCCAGCATGAGGCACTGTGCTGATCACACTATAGTCCTGTCCAGCATGAGGCACTGTGCTGATCACACTGCAGTCCTGCCCAGCATGGGGCACTGTGCTGATCACACTGCAGTCGTGCCCAGCATGGGGCACTGTGCTGATCACACTACAGTCCAGTCCAGCATGAGGCACTGTGCTGATCACACTATAGTCCTGTCCAGCATAGGGCACTGTGCTGATCACACTACAGTCCTGTCCAGCATGAGGCACTGTGCTGATCACACTATAGTCCTGTCCAGCATAGGGCACTGTGCTGATCACACTACAGTCCTGTCCAGCATGAGGCACGGTGCTGATCACACTACAGTCCTGTCCAGCATGGGGCACTGTGCTGATCGCACTACAGTCCTGTGCAGCATGAGACACTGTGCTGATCACACGACAGTCCTGTCCAGCATGAGGCAATGTGCTGATCACACTACAGTCCTGTCCAGCATGAGGCACTGTGCTGATCACACTACAGTCCTGTACAACATGGGGCAATGTGCTGATCACACTACAGTCCTGTCCAGCATGAGGCACTGTGCTGATCACACTACAGTCCTGTCCAGCATGAGGCACTGTGCTGATCACACAACAGTCCTGTCCAGCATGGGGCACTGTTATGATCACACTACAGTCCTGTCCAGCATGAGGCACTGTGCTGATCACACTACAGTCCTGTCCAGCATGGGGCACTGTGCTGATCACACTACAGTCCTGTCCAGCATGAGGCACTGTGCTGATCACACTATAGTCCTGTCCAGCATGAGGCACTGTGCTGATCACACTGCAGTCCTGCCCAGCATGGGGCACTGTGCTGATCACACTGCAGTCGTGCCCAGCATGGGGCACTGTGCTGATCACATTACAGTCCAGTCCAGCATGAGGCACTGTGGTGATCACACTATAGTCCTGTCCAGCATAGGGCACTGTGCTGATCACACTACAGTCCTGTCCAGCATGAGGCACTGTGCTGATCACACTATAGTCCTGTCCAGCATAGGGCACTGTGCTGATCACACTACAGTCCTGTCCAGCATGAGGCACGGTGCTGATCACACTACAGTCCTGTCCAGCATGGGGCACTGTGCTGATCGCACTACAGTCCTGTGCAGCATGAGACACTGTGCTGATCACACGACAGTCCTGTCCAGCATGAGGCAATGTGCTGATCACACTACAGTCCTGTCCAGCATGAGGCACTGTGCTGATCACACTACAGTCCTGTACAACATGGGGCAATGTGCTGATCACACTACAGTCCTGTCCAGCATGAGGCACTGTGCTGATCACACTACAGTCCTGTCCAGCATGAGGCACTGTGCTCATCACACTAGATCCCTGTCCAGTATGAGGCACTGTGCTGATCACACTACAGTCCTGTCCAGCATGAGGCACTGTGCTGATCACACAACAGTCCTGTCCAGCATGGGGCACTGTTATGATCACACTACAGTCCTGTCCAGCATGAGGCACTGTGCTGATCACACTACAGTCCTGTCCAGCATGGGGCACTGTGCTGATCACACTACAGTCCTGTCCAGCATGATGCACTGTGCTGATCACACTACAGTCCAGTCCAGCATGGGGCACTGTGCTGATCACACTGCAGTCCTGTACAGCATGAGGCACTGTGCTGATCACACTACAGGCCTGTCCAGCATGGGGCACTGTGCTCATCACCCTACAGTCCTGTCCAGCATGGGGCACTGTGCTGATCACACTGCAGACCTGTGCAGCATGGGGCACTGTGCTGATCACACTAGAGCCCTGTCCAGCATGAGGCACTGTGCTGATCACACTACAGTCCTGTCCAGCATGAGGCAATGTGCTGATCACACTACAGTCCTGTCCAGCATGAGGCACTGTGCTGATCACACTAGAGCCCTGTCCAGCATGAGGCACTGTGCTGATCACACTACAGTCCTGTCCAGCATGGGGCAATGTGCTGATCACACTACAGTCCTGTCCAGCATGAGGCACTGTGCTGATCACACTACAGTCATGTCCAGCATGAGGCACTGTGCTGATCACACTACAGTCCTGTCCAGCATGGGGCAATGTGCTGATCACACTACAGTCCTGTCCAGCATGAGGCACTGTGCTGATCACACTACAGTCATGTCCAGCATGAGGCACTGTGCTGATCACACTACAGTCCTGTCCAGCATGAGGCACTGTGCTGATCACACTAGAGCCCTGTCCAGCATGAGGCACTGTGCTGATCACACTACAGTCCTGTCCAGCATGGGGCAATGTGCTGATCACACTACAGTCCTGTCCAGTATGGGGCACTGTGCTGACCACAATAGAATCCTTCCAGCATGGGGAACTGTGCTGACCACAATAGAATCCTTCCAGCATGGGGATCTGTGCTGACCACACTAGCGTCTTTCCAGCATGGGGCTCTGTGCTGACCACAATAGAATCCTTCCAGCATGGGGAACTGTGCTGACCTCACTAGCGTCTTTCCAGCATGGGTCACTGTGCTGACCACGCTAGATCCCTGTCCAGTATGGGGCACTGTGCTGACCGCTCTAGAGCACTGTAAAGCATGGGGCACTGTGCTGACCACACTGGAACCCTGCCCAGCATGGGGCTCTGTGCTGGCCACACTAGATTCTTTCCAGCATGGGGCACTGTGCTGACCACACTAGCGTCTTTCCAGCATGGGGCACTGTGCTGACCACACTGGAACCCTGCCCAGCATGGGGCTCTGTGCTGACCACACTAGAGTCTTTCCAGCATGGGGCACTGTGCAGACCTCTCTGGAGCACTGTAAAGCATGGGGCACTGTGCTGACCACACTGGAGTCCTGCCCAGCACGAGGAGGCAAGTGCTGACCACACTGGAGCCCTACCTAGCATGGGGCACTGTGCTGACCACACTGGAACCCTGTCCAGCATGGTGCACTGTGCTGATTACACTGGAGACCTGCCGAACATGGAGCACTGTGCTGACCACACTAGAACCCTGTCCAGCATGGTGCACTGTGCTGATTACACTGGAGACCTGCCGAACATGGAGCACTGTGCTGATTACACTGGAGACCTGCCGAACATGGAGCACTGTGCTGATCACACTAGAACCCTGCCCAGCATGGTGCACTGTCCTGATTACACTGGAGACCTGCCGAACATGGAGCACTGTGCTGATTACACTGGAGACCTGCCGAACATGGAGCACTGTGCTCATTACACTGGAGACCTGCCGAACATGGAGCACTGTGCTGAACACACTAGAGCCCTGCCCTGAATGGGGTACAGTGCTGACCACACTGTCCAGCATGGTGCACTGTACTGATCACACTAGAACCCTGCCCAGCATGGTGCACTGTCCTGACCACACTAGAGCCCTGCCCTGAATGGGGTACAGTGCTGACCACACTGTCCAGCATGGTGTACTGTACTGATTACACTAGATCCCTTCCCAGCATGGGGCACTGTGCTGACCACATTAGATCCCTTCCCAGCATGCGGCACTGTGCTGACCACCTTAGATCCCTTCCCAGCATGGGGCACTGTGCTGACCACCTTAGATCCCTTCCCAGCATGGTGCACTGTGCTGACCACATTAGATCCCTTCCCAGCATGGGGCACAGTGCTGAGCACAATATAGCGCTGCCCTGAATGCGTTACAGTGCTGATCACACTAGGGTCTTGTCTAGCATGGGGCACGGTGCTGACCACATTAGATCTCTTCCCAGCATGGGACACTATGCTAACCACACTAGAGTCCTGCCCAGCATGGGACACTATGCTAACCACACGAGTGCACTGTCCAGCATGGGGCACTGTGCTGACCACATTAGATCCCTTCCCAGCATGGGGCACTGTGCTGACCACCTTAGATCCCTTCCCAGCATGGTGCACTGTGCTGACCACATTAGATCCCTTCCCAGCATGGGCACAGTGCTGAGCACAATATAGCGCTGCCCTGAATGCGTTACAGTGCTGATCACACTAGGGTCTTGTCTAGCATGGGGCACGGTGCTGACCACATTAGATCTCTTCCCAGCATGGGACACTATGCTAACCACACTAGAGTCCTGCCCAGCATGGGACACTATGCTAACCACACGAGCGCACTGTCCAGCATGGGGCACTGTGCTGATCACACTGGAGTCCTGCCCAGCATGGGACACTATGCTAACCACACGAGTGCACTGTCCAGCATGGGGCACTGTGCTGACCACATTCGATCCCTTCCCAGCATTGGGCACTGTGTTGACCACACTTGACTCCTGCCCAGCATGGGTTACAGTGATGACCACACTAGAGTCTTGTCCAGCATGGGGCACTGTGCTGACTGTACTAGAGCCCTGCCCGGTATGGGGCGCTGTGCAGTTTCAGCAGCAGATGGACTGAGACAGGGATGAAGTTAGCGATGTTACCGAGGTGGAAATAGACGGTTGTAATGATATCCTGAAAATGAGGTTAAATCTCATTTTGTGGTCAAATGTGACACCAAGGTTGCAAACAGACTGTTTGAATCTCAGACTGTTACCAGGGAGAGGGATGGAATCAATAGCAAGGGAACAGATTTGGATTGGGGAGTCCAAACAATGGCTTCAGTCTTCCCAATATTTAATTGGAGGAAATTTCTGCTCATCCAGTACTGGATGTCGGATAATCAGTCTGATAATTAAACAACAGTGGAGAAGTGGAGATAGGTGATGGTGAGGTAAACTTTATGGAGGTCTTTGATGAAACAATGGAGAGGGTTGATGAGGGTGGTGTGATTGAAGTTATATTTATATGGACTTTCAACTGTGTTTGATCAAGTGTCATTCAATAGACAGCTTAACGAAACTGAACCCTATGGATTAAAGGGGCAATGACAGTGTTTTTTTTTAATTCATTCACGGGATGTGGGCGTCGCTGGCCAGGCCAGCATTTATTACCCATCCCTAATTGTCCTTGAGAAGGTGGTGGTGAGCTGCCTTCTTGAACCGCTGCAGACCATGTGGGGTAGGTAAACCAACAGTGCTGTTAGGATTTTGACCCAGTGACAGTGAAGGAATGGCGATATAGTTCCAAGTCAGCATGATGTGTGACTTGGAGGGAAACTTGCAGGTGGTGGTGTTTCCATGTATTTGCTGCCCTTGTCCTTCTAGTTCGTAGAGGTCGCGGGTTTGGAAGGTGCTGTCTAAGGAGCCTTGGTGCATTGCTGCAGTGCATCTTGTAGATGGTACACATTGCTGCCACTGTGCGTCAGTGGTGGAGGGACTGAATGTTTGTAGATGGGGTGCCAATCAAGCGGGCTGCTTTGTCCTGGATGGTGTTAAGCTTCTTGAGTGTTGTTGGAGCTTCACCCATCCAGGCAAGTGAAGAGTATTCCATCACACTCCTGACTTGTGCCTTGTAGATTGTGGACAGGCTTTGGGGAGTCAGGAGGTGAGTTACTCGCCTCAGGATTCCTAGCCTCTGACCTGCTCTTGTAGCCACAGTATTTATATTAGAACATTAGAACATTACAGCGCAGTACAGGCCCTTCGGCCCTCGATGTTGCGCCGACCTGTGAAACCATCTGACCTACACTATTCCATTTTCATCCATATGTCTATCCAATGACCACTTAAATGCCCTTAAAGTTGGCGAGTCTACGACTGTTGCAGGCAGGGCGTTCCACGCCCCTACTACTCTCTGCTACTGGCTACTCCAGTTCAGTTTCTGGTCAATGGTAGCCCCTAGGATGTTGATAGTGGGGCATTCAGCGATGGTAATGCCATTGAATATCAAGGGGAGATGGTTAGATTCTCTCTTGTTGGAGTTGGTCATTGCCTGGCACTTGTGTGGCACGAATGTGACTTGCCACTTATCAGCCCAAGCCTGGATATTGTTCAGGTCTTGCTGCATTTCTGCACGGACTGCTTCAGTATCTGAGGAGTCGCAAATGGTGCTGAACATTGTGCAATCATCAGCAAACATCCCGACTTCTGACCTTATGATTGAAGCTCATTGATGAAGCAGCTGAAGATGGTTGGGCATAGGACATTACCCTGAGGAACTCCTGCAGTGATGTCCTGGAGCTCTTAGCTCTGTCTATCGCATGCTGCTTACTCAGTTTGGCATGCAAGTAGTCCTGGGTTGTAGCTTCACTAGCTTGACACCTCATTTTGAGATATGCTTGGTGCTGCTCCTGGCATGCCCTCCTGCACTCTTCATTGAACCAGGGTTGGTCTCCTGGCTTGATGGTAATGGTAGAGTGGGGAATATGCCGGGCCATGAGGTTACAGATTGTGGTTGAGTACAATTCTGCTGCTGCTGATGGCCCACAGCGCCTCATGGATGCCCAGTTTTGCATTGCTAGATCCGTTCGAAATCTATCCCATTCAGCACGGTGATAGTGCCACACAACACGATGGATGGTATCCTCAATGTGAAGGCGGGGCTTCGTCTCCACAAGGACTGTGCGGTGGTCACTCCTACCAATACAGTCATGGACAGATGCATCTGTGGCAGGCAGATTGGTGAGGACGAGGTCGAGTATGTTGTTCCCTCGTGTTGGTTCCCCCACCACCTGCCGCAGACCCAGTCTAGCAGCCATGTCCTTTAGGACTCGGCCAGCTCGGTCAGTAGTGGTGCTACCGAGCCACTCATGGTGATGGACATTGAATTCCCCCACTCAGAGTACATTTTGTGCCCTTGCCACCCTCAGTGCTCCCTCCAAGTGCTGTTCAACATGGGGGAGTACTGAGTCATCAGCTGAGGGAGAGCAGTAGGTGGTAATCAGTAGGAGGTTACCTTGCCCATATTTGACCTGATCCCATGAGATTTCATGAGGTCCGGAGTCGATGTTGAGGACTCCCAGGGCAACTCCCTCCCTTCTGTATACCACTGCGCCACCACCTCTGCTGCGTCTGTCCTGCCAGTGGGACAGGACGTACCCGGGACATTGTCTGTAAGGTATGATTCCGTGAGTATGACTATGTCAGGCTGTTGCTTGACTAGTCTGTGGGCAGCTCTCCCAACTTTGGCACAATTTCACAGATGTTAGTAAGGAGGACTTTGCAGGGTCGACAGAGCTGGGTTTGCCGTTGTCGTTTCCGGTGCCTAGGTCCATGCCGGGTGGTCCGCCCAGTTTCATTCCTTTTTATAGACTTTGTAGCGGTTAGTTACAACTGAGTGGCTTGCTAGACCATTTCAGAGGGCATGTTAGAGGTAACCACATTGCTGTGGGTCTGGAGTCACATATAGGCCAGACCAGGTAAGGACATCAGATTTCCTTCCCTAAAGGACATTAGTGAACCAGATGGGTTTTTACAACAATCGACAATGGTTTCATGGCCATCTTTAGACTAGTTTTAATTCCAGATTTTTTTTTATTACTTTCAAATTCCACCTTCTGCTGTGGTGGGATTCGAACCCATGTCCCCAGAGGAATACCCTGGGTCTCTGGTTACTAGCTAGTCCAGTGTCAATATAACATTGGCTAATGAAGAGTCAACAGAGAGAAGTGGTGAAAAGTTGTTGTTCAGACTCGATGGCAGTATACAGTGGTGTTCCTCAGCTGGGCTACGAAGATGGAGTTCAACCTGGAAAAGTGTGAAGTGATTCACTTTGGAAGGTCGAATTTGAATGCGGAATACAGGCTTAAAGAAAGGATTCTTGGTAGTGTGGAGGAACAGAGGGATCTTGGGGTCCATGTCCATAGATCGCTCAAAGTTGCCACCCAAGTTGATAGGGTTGTTAAGAAGGCGTATGGTGTGTTGGCTTTCATTAACAGGGGGATTGAGTTTAAGAGCCGCGAGGTTATGCTGCAGCTCTGTAAGGTTCAACCAGAAATAGAATATTGTGTTCAGTTCTGGTCGCCTCATTATAGGAAGGATGTGGAAGCTTTAGAGAGTGTGCAGAGGATATTTACCAGGATGCTGCCTGGACTGGAGGGCATGTCCTACGAAGAAAGATTGAGGGAGCTAAGGCTTTTCTCATTGGAGTGAGGAAGGATGAGAGGTGACTTGAAAGAGATGATGAGAGGCATAGATCGAGTGGATAGTCAGAGACTTTTTCCCAGGGTGGAAAGGGCTATCACCAGGGGGCATAATCTTAAGATGATTGGAGGAAGGTTTCAGGGAGATGTCAGAGGTAGGTTCTTTACACAGAGAGTGGTGGGTGCGTGGAATGTGCTGCCAGCGGTGGTAGTAGAAGCAGATACGTTAGGGGCATTTAAGCGACTCTTGGATAGGTACATGGATGATAGTAGAATGAAGGGTAGGTAGTTAGTTCGATCTTGGAGTAGGTTAAAGTTTCGGCACAACATTGTGGGCTGAAGGGCCTGTACTGTGCTGTACTGTTCTATGTTCTATGTTCTATGTTCTATGTTCGGTATTGGGACCACTGCTCTCTTTGCACTTGGAAAACCCAGGGTGGGGAGGGCAGAGCCTCCTCCTCCTCCCTCTTTACTGAGCTTCCCCTCTCTGCAGCCTCTGCTCCATTTGTTGGTCATGTTTCAGACCCAGAGACACTGTAACTGCAGTCCCCATACCTTGACCAGAGTTTTGTCAACAAATCCTCTGTCGTCCCTGAATATCTGCAGCAGCTCACAACACAACCTCCAGAAAACCGTTCACAGCACCTCCACTAACTTTACAATAGCAGAAATAAGTCAAAAGCCTGTAAGTTGAGTGCAAACGGACACACATACGAATGAGGAGCAGAAGTAGGCCATTCGGCCCCTCGAGCCTGCTCTGAAATTCAATAATAACATGGCTGATCTGGTTGTGTTTTGAATTCTAACTCCCCTCTTTCCCTGATAACCTTTCATTCTCTTGACTAACAAGAATCTTTCTCCCTCCACTTTTAAAATATTTCATGACCCCATCTCCACCACCTTCTGTGGCAGAGAGTTCCCAAGTCACACAAACCTCTGAGAGAAAAATGTTCTCCTCATCTCTGTCCTGAAGGGGCGACCCATAATTTCAAAACAGTGCCCCAAAGTTCTCGACTCACCCACAAGAGGAAACATCCTTTCCACTTCCACCTTGTCAAGACCTTTCAGATTCTTGTAAACCTCAATCAAGTCTCCCCTCACTCTTCTAAACTCCAGTGAAAACAAGCCTGTCTGTCCAACCTTTCCTCATAAGACAACCCGCTCATTCCTATTATCACTCTAGTAAACTACCTCTGAACCGCCTCTAAAGTATTCACATCCTCCCTTAAATAAGGAGACCCAAACTCTAGACATTATTCGAGATGTGGTCTCACCAATGCCCTGTATAACTGAAGCATCACATGCTGACTTTTATTTTCAATTCCTCTTGTAATGAAGGATAGCATTCCATTCGACTTCTTTGTTACTTGCTGTACCTACCTACTAACTGTTTGTGACTCATGCATTAGAACACCGAGATCCCTAAGCACCTCGGAATTTTGCAGCGTCCTACCAAAGTGAACAACTTCACATTTTCCCACATTATACTCCATCTGTGAGATTGTTTTCCCACTCATGCAACCTATCTTTATCGGTCTGCAACCTCCTTATGTCCTCTTCACAACATACTTTCCTATCTATCATTGTGCCACCTGCAAATTTAGCTAACATGCCATCGCTTCCCTCATCTAAGTCATTAATATAAATTGTAAAAAGTTGAGGCCCCCTGCACAGACCCCTGATGGACTCCACTTGTCACATCCTGCTAATCTGAAAATGACCCATTTATGCAGACCCTCTGTTTGCTGCAACTGGCTAATCTTCGATCCAAGCTAATATGTTACCCCCTACACATGAGCTCCTACTTTGCACAATCACCTTTTATGTGACATCTAGTCTAATGCCTTCTGGAAATCCAAGCGCAGTCGGTCAAAGGGCTCCCCTTTATCCATATTGCATGTTACTCCTTCAAAGAACTTCAATAAATTAGAATTTAGAATTTAGAATTTAGAACATTACAGCGCAGTACAGGCCCTTCGGCCCTCGATGTTGCGCCGACCTGTGAAACCATCTGACCTACACTATTCCATTTTCATCCATATGTCTATCCAATGTCCACTTAAATGCCCTTAAAGTTGGCGAATCTACTACTGCTGCAGGCAGGGCGTTCCACGCCCTTACTACTCTCTGAGTAAAGAAACTACCTCTCACATCTGTCCTATATCTATCACCCCTCAACTTGAAGCTATGTCCCCTCGTGTTTGCCATCACCATCCGAGGAAAAAGACTCTCACTATCCACCCTATCTAACCCTCTGATTATCTTATATGTCTCTATTAAGTCACCTCTCCTCCTCCTTCTCTCCAACGAAAACAACCACAAGTCACTCAGCCTTTCCTCGTAAGACCTTCCCTCCATACCAGGCAACATCCTAGTAAATCTCCTCTGCACCCTTTCCATAGCTTCCACATCATTCCTATAATGCGGTGACCAGAACTGCATGCAATACTCCAGGTGCGGTCTCACCAGAATTTTGTACAGCTGCAGCATGACCTCGTGGCTCCGAAACTCGATCCCCCTACTAATAAAAGCTAACACACCATATGCCTTCTTAACAGCCCTATTAACCTGGGTAGCAACTTTCAGGGATTTATGTACCTGGACACCAAGATCTCTCTGCTCATCTACACTACCAAGAATCTTCCCATTAGCCTAGTACTCTGCATTCCTGTTACTCCTTCCAAAGTGAATCACCTCACACTTTTCCGCATTAAACTCAATTTGCCATCTCTCAGCCCAGCTCTGCAGCCTATCTATCTCCCTCTGTACCCTACAACATCCTTCGGCACTATCCACAACTCCACCGACCTTAGTGTCATCCGCAAATTTACTAACCCACCCTTCTACACCCTCTTCCAGGTCCTTTATAATAATGACAAACAGCAGTGGCCCCAAAACAGATCCTTGCGGTACACCACTAGTAACTAAACTCCAGGATGAACATTTTCCATCAACCACCACCCTCTGTCTTCTTTAGGCTAGCCAATGTCTGATCCAAAGCTCTAAATCACCTTCAACCCCATACTTCCGTATTTTCTGCAATAGCCTACCGTGGGGAACCTTATCAAGCGCCTTACTGAAATCCATATACACCACATCCACTGCTTTACCCTCATCCACCTGTTTGGTCACCTTCTCGAAGAACTCAATAAGGTTTGTGAGGCACGACCTACCCTTCACAAAACCGTGCTGACTATCTGTAATGAACTTATTCTTTTCAAGATGATTATAAATCCTGTCTCTTATAACCTTTTCCAACATTTTACCCACAACCGAAGTAAGGCTCACAGGTCGATAATTACCAGGGCTGTCTCTACTCCCCTTCTTGAACAAGGGGACAACATTTGCTATCCTCCAGTCTTCCGGCACTATTCCTGTCGACAATGACGACGTAAAGATCAAGGACAAAGGCTCTGCAATCTCCTCCCTGGCTTCCCAGAGAATTCAAGGATAAATCCCATCTGGCCCAGGGGATTTACCTATTTTCACACTTTCCAAAATTGCTAACAGATCCTCCTTGTGAACCTCAAACCCATTTAGCCTAGTAGTCTGAATCTCAGTATTCTCCACGACAACATTTTCTTTCTTTACTGTAAATACTGCCGAAAAATATTCATTTAACACTTCCCCTATCTCCTCTGATTCAACACACAACTTCCCACTACTATCCTTGATTGGCCCTAATCTAACTCTAGTCATTCTTTTATTCCTGATATACCTATAGAAAGCCTTAGGGTTTTCCTTCATCCTATCCGCCAATGACTTCTCGTGTCCTCTCCTTGCTCTTCTTCGCTCTCCCTTTAGATCCTTCCTGGCTAGCTTGTAACTCTCAAGCGCCCTAACTGAGCCTTCACGTCTCATCCTAACATAAGCCTTCTTCTTCCTTTTGACAAGCGCTTCAACTTCTTTAGTAAACCACGGCTCCCTCGCTCGACAACTTCCTCCCTGCCTGACAGGTACATACTTATCAAGGACACGCAGTAGCTGCTCCTTGAATAAGCGCCGCATTTAGATTGTGCCCATCCCCTGCAGTTTCCTTCCCCATCCTACGCATCCTAAATCTTGCCTAATCGCATCATAATTTCCTTTCCCGCAGCTATAATTCTTGCCCTGCGGTATATACCTGTCCCTGCCCATCGCTAAGGTAAACCTAACCGAATTGTGATCACTATCACCAAAGTGCTCACCTACATCTAAATCTAACACCTGGCCAGGTTCATTACCCAGTACCAAATCATATGTGGCATCGCCCCTGGTTGGCCTGTCTACATACTGTGTCAGAAAACCCTCCTGCACACACTGGACAAAAACAGACCCATCTAAAGTACTCGAACTATAGTATTTCCAGTCAATATTTGGAAAGTTAAAGTCCCCCATAACCACTACCCTGTTACTCTCGCTCCTGTCGAGAATCATCTTCGCTATCCTTTCCTCTACATCTCTGGAACTATTCGGAGGTCTATAGAAAACTCCCAACAGGGTGACTTCTCCTCTCCTGTTTCTAACCTCTGCCCATACTACCTCAGTAGACGAGTCCTCAAACGTCCTTTCTGCCGCTGTAATACTCTCCTTGATTAACAATGCCACACCCCCTCCTCTTTTACCATCTTCTCTGTTCGTACTGAAACATCTAAATCCCGAAACCTGCAACATCCATTCCTGCCCCTGCTCTACCCATGTCTCCGGAATGGTAACTACATCGAGATCCCAGGTACCAAGCCATGCTGCAAGCTCACCCACCTTATTCCGGATACTCCTGGCGTTGAAGTAGACTAAACTTAAAAATGTCAATGCAGGCTTTATTGTTGTTTTCACTGCTGGAACACTGAAATGCCCACGTTCGAAGACAGAGCATACGAACACATGAACATATGAATTAGGAGCAGGTGTAGGCAACTCGGTCCCTCAAGACTGCTCTGCCATTCAGTAAGATCATGACCATTCTGATTGGAACCTCAACTCCACATTACCACCTACCCTCGATAATCTATCACCCCCTTGCTTATCAAGAATCTATCTATCTCTGCCTTACACACACTTAAAGAGTCTCTTCCACTGCCTTTTGAGGAAGAGAATTCCAAAGGCTCACAACCCTCAGAGAAAAAAAAATCTCCTCATCTCTGTTTTAAATGGGCGACCCCTCATTTTTAAATAGTGACCCCTAATTCTAGATACACCCAGATACACACATCTTTCCACATGCACCCTGTCAAGACCGCTCATGATCTTAGATGTTCAAATCAAGTCGCCACTTACCCTTCTAAATTCCAGTGGATATAAGCCGAGCCTTTCCAATATTCCCTCATAAGACAGCCCACTCATTCCAGGTATTAGTCTGGTAAACCTTTTCTGAATTGCTTCCAAGGATTTTACATCCTTCCTTAAATAAGGAGACCAGTAATGTACACAGTACTCCAGATGTGGTCTCACCTATGCCCCCTATAGCTGAAGCATAACATCCCTACTTTTGTATTCAATTACCCTTACGATAAACGATAACATTCTATTAGTTTTCCTAATTACTTTCTGAACATGCATACTAACCTTTTGTGATTCATGCACACGGACACCCAGATCCCTCTGCATCTCAGAGCTCTGCAATCTCTCACCATTAGATAATATGCTTCTTTTTCGTATAATTCCTGCCAAAATGGACAATTTCCCAATTTCCCGCATTATACTCCATTTCCCAGGTCTTTACGCACTCACTAAACCTATCTATATTCATTTACAGCCTCCTTATGTCCCCGTCACATGTTACTTTCTTACTCATATTTGTCTCATCAGCAAAGTTAGCAACCATGCCTTCGGTCTCTTCATCCAAGTCATTTATATAAATTGTAAAAAGTTGAGGTCCCAGTACTGATCCCTGTGGCACACCACTCGTTACATCTTGCCAGCCAAAAAGTGACACATTTATGCCTACTGCCTGTTTTCTGTTAGCTAACCAATCTTCTATCCATGCCAACATGTTACCCCCTTCACCATGAGCTTTTATTTTCACAAAACCTTTGATGTGGCACCTTATCTATTGCATCCTGGAAATCGATGTACAGTACATCCACCGGTTCCCCTTTCTCCACAGCACATGTTACCTCTTCAAAGAACTCCAACAAATTGATTAAACATGATTTCCTTTTCATAAAACCATTTTGATTCTGCCTGATTACGTTGAATTTTTCTAAGTGCCAGCCACACTGTCTTTAATAATAGCTTCTAACATTTTACCTCAGACAGATGTGATGCTAACTTGCCTGTAGTTTCCTGTTTGCCTCCCATTCTTCCTAAAGCAGTTACATTCCCAAGAAAGGAGTTGCATACAGAGTTAAGTAACTCGGTACAGGTCAAAACGCCTGTCTGTTGAAAAGTTGAGTAATGTAGCTGGACAGTTAGGGATTACTCTCTGTCCAAAAGGCAGGAAACCCGAAATCCTAAGACTTTTGGCCAAACATATTTCACTTGAAGCTGAAGACTCAAACAGGGTTAGAATCATTAACAGATAGAATAATGTTAGCTAAGGTAGAACTAGAACAGAATAGACTAGAATTAGAATTCCAGAGAGAGCGAGAAGGAGCAGAGTGAGTGTCACGAAAGGGAAAAAGTCAGAGTGTTCCAGAAGGAGAAGGAGGAAAGAGAGTTAAGGCGGCTCAAACAACTGGAGGAAGACCGATACACCCAGTGAAGGCACAGCTATTGAGGGAGCTACCCCTAGCTCAGGAAAATGTACTGAGCTCTTAAAGTTCTCCCAGTTCATGACAAAGTTCAATGAGGAGGATGTGGCAGAATCTTTCGTCACTTTTGAAAAGCTTGTAAAGCAACCGAAATGGCCAGCAGAGAGCTGGACACTGTTTTTACAAAACAAAGTAACAGGAAAATCCCATGAGATTTATTCACTATTGCCAGATGAAAGTTCATCAGATTATGAGATGACTAAAATTGCTATCCTGGGTGTATATGAAATAGTACCAGAAGTGTACCATCAAACATTCCAAACCCTCAGAAAACAGCCTGACTAAACTGACCTCAGTGTTTGAAAGAGTTAAGCAGCTTCCGAACATAGGGGCAAAGGAGCAGGAGTAGGCCATTCAGCCCATCGAGGCTGCTCCACCATTCAATATGACCATGGCTGATCATCCATATCAATGCCTTTTTCACACATAATCTCCATATCCCCTTTTTTGTCATTTGCAGTTAGAAATCTGTCAATCTATACTTTAAATATACTCAACGACTGAGATTCCACATCCGCCTGGGATGCAGAATTCCAAAGATTCAGAAACCTCTGAGTCAAAGTTTTCTCCTCATCTCTGTCCTAAATGGCTTCCCCCTTATTTTGAAATTGTATCCATTAGTTCCAGACTCCGCAACCAGGGGAATTTTCGCACATGCATCTACGATGTCTATCCCTTTAATTATTTCGTACGTTTCAATGAGATCACGACACATTCTTTGAAACTCTCTAGAATACCGGCCCAGTTTCCCCAATCTCCCTTCATAGAACAGTCCCGCCATCCCGGGAACAAGTCTGGTGAACCTTCATTGCACTCCCTCTATGGCAATAATATCCTTCCTAAGGTAAGGGGACCCAAACTGCACACAATATTCCAGGTGTGGTCTAAGCAAGGTTCTATACACATGAAGTAAGACTTCACAACTCCTGTACTCAAATCATCTTGTGATAAAGGCGAACAGAACATTAGACTTCCTAATTGCTTGCTGCACCTGCATGTTAGTTTTCAGTGATTTACTGACACCCGGGTCCGTTTGTACATCTACACTTTCTAATTTTTCACTATTTAAGAAATACTCTGCACATCTGTTCCTCTTACTAAAGTGGATAACCTCATATTTGCCCATATTACATTCCATTTGCCATGTTCTTGCCCAGTCACTATGTCTGTCCAAATCCCCTTGAAGACACATTGCATCTACCTCACAACATGCATTCCCACCTAGTTTTGTGTCATCTGCGAACTTGAAAATACTACATTTGGTCCCCACATCCAAATCATTGACATATATTGTTAACAGCTGGGGCCCAAGTACTGATGCTTGCGGTACCCAACCAGTCACAGCCTGCCAAAGTGAGAATGACCCGTTTCTTCCTACTCTCTGTCTTCTGCCTGTTAACCAATCTTTAATCCATGCCAGTATTTACCTCCTATCCCATGTACTTTAATGTTGCTAACCAACCTCCTGTGGGGGACTTTATCAAAAACCTTCTGAAAATCCAAGTATAACACGTCCACCAACTCCCCTTTCTCAGTTCGATTAGTAACAGCCTCAATAAAACTCCAACAGGTTCGTCAATGATGATTTCTCATTCATAAATCCATGTTTACGATGCCCAAGCAGATTATTATCCAACTGTCCATTTATCACATCCTCTGGAATAGAGTCCCAGCATTTTCCCAACAACTGGTGGCAATCGGGATGGTGGATGTATTGGTTGGTATCTTTCAATCTTCTATAGATTCTGGAAGAGATCCTGAAGACTGGAATGTAGCAAATCTAACCCCACTATTTAAGAAGGGTGGGAGAGGGAGAATGAGAACTACACACCTGTTAGTTTAACATCAGTAATAGGAAAAATCTGAGAATCTATTGTAAAGGATGTGATAACTGGAACTTAGAACATAATGATAAAATTGGCAGAGTCAAAGGGGATTTATGAAAGCGGTATCATGTGTAACAAATCTGTTGAAGTTTTTTGAGGATATTACTTGCAGCATTACTAAAGGAGAACCAGTGGGTGTGGTGCATTTGGATTTACAGAAGGCTTTTGATAAGATCCCATGCAGGAGGTTAGTAAACAAAATTACAGCACATGTGATTGGGGTAATATGCTGGCATGGATTGATTGGTTAACATGCAGAAAAGAGAGAATGGGAATAAACGGGTCATTCTTAGGATGGCAGACTGTTCCGAGTGGGGGTACCACAAGGATCAGTACTAGGGCCACAGCTGTTCAGAATCTATATAGATGATTTGGATGTGGGGACCAAATGTAATATTTACAAATTTGCTGATGATACAAAACTAGGTGGGAAAGTTAGTTGTGAGGACGATGCAAGGAGGCTTCAAGCGGATTTGGCTGGCGAAGAGAATGGGCAAGAATATGGCAGCTGGAATATAATATGAATAAGTATCAAGTGATCCACTACAGTAAAACAAAAACAGAAAGACAGTATATTTTTGACTGGTGAGAGGTTGGGAAGTGTTGATTTCCAAAGGGACGTGGGTCTTCTTGTTCATGAGTCACTAAAGGCCAGTGTGCAGATGCACCAATCAGTTTGGAAGGCAAATGGTATGTTGGCTTCCATCTCAAGGGTTTTTGAGTACAGGAGTAAAGATGTCTGGCTGCAATTGTATACACATTTGGTGAGACTGCACCCGGAGTATTGTGTACAGTCTTGGTCTCCTTGTCTCAAGAAGGATATATTTGCCATGCAGGTAGTGAAACTGAGGTTCAGCAGGCAATCCCTAGGATGGCAGGAGTGTCGGATGAGAAGAGATTGAGAAAATTGGGCCTGTATTCTCCCGGCTTTCAAAAAATGAGAAGTGATCTCATGCAAATTTTTTACAGGGGGTGACGGGGTGGATGCTGATCCACCCCTGGGTGGTGAGTCTTGAACCAGGGGACATAATCTCAGAGTAAGGGGTAAGCAATTTAAGACTGAGATGAAGAAGAATTTCTTCACTCAGAGGGTGGTAAATCTTTGGAATTCACCAACACAGAGGCTGTGGAAGATCAACACTGAGCATGTTCAAGACTGAAATCAATGGATTTCAGGAGACAAATGGCTTCAAGGGATAGCATGGGAAAGTGACATTGTGGTAGATGATCAGACATGATCTAATTGAATGACGGAGCAGGGTCGATGGGCTGAATGGTCTACTCCTGCTCTTATGTTCCTACAAATACGTGCTTGCCATCCATCATTAACTCAAACCCCTCCAAGTTTCTGTTGATTTCTTCTCTAATTATTATTTGTAAAACATGACCCACCACTGATGTTAAACTAACTGGTCTGTATTTGCTAGGACTGTGCTCACAACATCATTAAAATTATGCAGATTTAAGGTAATGGGCAAAGAATCAGAGGCAAAATGAAGAGAATTTTCTTGCACAGTGTGTTGTCAAATTTAGAGCCCCCGGTTATCTGGAAACATACAGGGTAAGATAAATCAGAATAAACGATGCTTATGACAGTCACAAACAAACACTACTTTAGAAAGCCGAGAGGAGTAAAGAATGTGCAGGGGTGAAGTAAAAAAGGTAATTAGAAAAGCAAAGAGAGGACGTCAAAAATATTGGCAGGTAGAATCAAGGAAAACCCAAAGATGGTTTACCAGTACATTAGGAATAAAAGGATAACTAAGGAAAGGAGAGGGCATATCAGAGATGTACAAGGTAGTTTATGCGTGGATGCAGAAGATGTGGGCAGGGTCCTTACTGAGTCTCTGTCTTCACAAAGGAGAGAGATGATGCAGACATTATAGCTAAAGAGGAGGTCTGTGAAATATTAGATATGATAAGAACAATGAGAGAGGAAGTACTAGAGGTTCTGACATCCTTGAAAGTGGATAAATCGCCAGGACCAGATAAATTGTATCCCAGGCTATTAAAGGAAGCCAGGGAGGAAATAGCAGATGCTCCGAGGATCATCTTCAGATTCTCACTATATACAGGAGAGGTACCAGACCATTGGAGGTCTGTGAACGTAATACCAATGTTTAAAAATGGTGCCAAGGATAAGCCAAATAATTATAGGCGTTTCAGTCTGAGCTCAAGGCCAGCTACCCGACCAAAACCGGACAAGACCCGACGACATATGTCGGGTTTGGGACGGATCGGATCGCTCTTCCGGATCCGGCTTTTTGACTCGGGTTGGGTCGGACACACACAGTACTACATTTGGATCGGCTGTGAGGAAAAGGGAAGTAGAGTTAGTAAGCATCAACATTTTAAAAGCCTGCCTGAGCTGGGAGTCTGGGACGTCAAGGAGGGAAACGTGCATCTGGACTCAACAGACTCTGAGTCTGCGCAGTGAGAAAGTGAGTGTTTCTATGATGTCACCGCGCTCATGCTGCAGCTTCCTTCCATTCCATCCAAAAATGCTAAGTACAGTGAGTGCAATATGGTCGGGTCAGGCTCGGGCCGGCTGGGACTCGAGTCCGATGTTCTGTCGGGTTCGGTCGGGTTTTATTTCCAGACCCGAGCAGGCCTTTAGTCGGATATCGGTGGGCAAATTATTAGAATCAATTCTCAGAGCCACGATAAACTGTCACTTAGAAAGGCAAAGATTAATCTGGGATAGTCAGCATGGATTTGTTAATGGAAGGTCTTGCCTTACTCACATAATTAAGTTTTGTGAGGAAGTAGCAAGAAGGATTGATAAAGGTAGTGCAATGGATGTGGTCGACATGGATTTTAGTAAAGTCCCACGTGGCAGACTGTTCAGAAAAGTAAAAGCTTATGAGATACAGGGGAATGTGTCAAGTTGGATCCAAAATTGGATCAATGTCAGGAAACAAAAGGTAATGGTCGACAGATGTTTTTTGCGAATGGAAAGCGGTCTCCAGTGGCGTTCCACAGGTCTCAGTGTTGGGTCCATTGCAATGTGTGACGTATATCAATGATTTAGACTTAAATCCGGGAGGTATGATTGGAAAATTTGCTGATGACACAAAAATTGGTCATGTAGTTGATAGTGAAGAAGATAGCTGTAGACTCCAAAATGATATCAATGGTTTAAATGGTTTGGTTGAGTGGATGGAAAAGTGGCAAATGGAAGTCAATCTGGGGAACTGTGATGTAATGCATTTGGGAAGGGCAAATAAAGCGAGGGAATACACGACAGACAGGAGGATAGTGAAAGGGGTAGAAGAAGTTAGAGACCTTGGAATTTATGTCCACAGGTCCTGGAAGGTGGCAGGACAGGTAGACAGAGAGGTGAAGAAGGCATATGGAATGCTTTCTTTTACTGGCCGATATATAGAATACAAAAGTAGGGATGTAATGCTGGAATTGTATAAAACACTGGTTAGGCCACAGCTGGAGTATTGTGTACTGTTCTGGTCACCACATTACAGGAAGGACATAATTGCTTTGGAGAGAGTACAGAGAATATTTTCAAGAATGTTGCCAGTGATGGAACATTGCATCCATGATGAAAGATTGGATAGGCTAAGATTGTTTTCTTTAGAACAGAGGAGACTGAGGGGTGACTTAATTAAGGTGTACAAAATTATGAGGGGCCCAGGTAGAGTAGCCAGGAAGGACATGTTTCCCCTAGCAGAGAGGTCAATTACCAGTGGGCACAGTTTCAAAGTGATTGGTAGACGGATCAGAGGGGACATGAGGGAAAACCTTTTCACCCAGAGGGTGGTGGGTGTCTGAAATTCAATGCCAGGAACGGTGATGGAGCCAGAAGCCATCAATTATTTTAAAAGGTACCTGGACCTACACCTGAGGTGCTGTAACTGGCAAGGCCATGGACCAGCGGCTGGAAGATGGGATTAGATTGGGCGACTGGTTTTTTTCAGCCAGCAGAGACACGATGGGCTGAATAACCTTATTCTGTGCCGTAACCTTTCCACGGATATTTGGGCCTATCGGTCTATGGTTGTGATCTGGATTTGACTGCCTGAAATCATGGTAGAAGCAGATTCAATGATATCTTTCAAAAGGGAATTTAACAAAAACATGACAAGGAAAAAAAACAATAGGAGTCTGGGGAAAGAGGAGGGAGTGGAACTAATTAGATATCTCTTTCAAAGAGACAGCACTGACACAACGGACCGAATAGCCTCCTTCTGTGCTGCATCAATCTCTGATTATTTGAGCAAGAGACAAAGAGAGAGAGGGAGAAAGGGTGAAAGAGGGGAAGGAAAATAGATACAGAGTGGAAGAGAAGTTTGTACCAGTTTTCAGGGGTAGGGATTGTGATTCGTGATCTGCCCGTGCCCGTTCCTGTTGAGGCAGGTGACACACAAGCTTCCTGCTGTCTCCTCATTTTCATGAATTCTACGTGCTGCCCAGGGTGACCCGCACTGCTGTCTATCTGCAAGCTTAACAGGGACCTAACTGTGTGTGAGTCTGGCACGTGCTTCAGCCAGGATTCAGCTCTTAAAGCTAGTCTGTCCCTCTTAAAGGGAAGCTGTACTGAATCACAGAAGGCTGCTGCTGACTGTGAATGCTGCAATTGGAGACGAGGTAAATGGAATACAAGGACAGAAAGAGGGCTCTGCTGTTCACAGCTGTGGTGCTGGAGGCCTTAGTCATGGAGGGTGACCGTAGGAGAGAGGCCCTGTTTCTGTGGGGTGGGGCGGAGACCCTTAAGGAACGTCTTCCGAAGGGAATGGGAGCAGGTGGCCAGGGAGGTCAATGCAAGAGGTCTGGCCCCGAGGACCTGGCAGCAGTGCCAGAAGAAGTTTAATGAGCTCACACTGTTGGTCAATGTCAGTGAAGTCGTCTCCACATGGCATCTCATACACTCAACGCCACCAACCTCTCACACTGCTCAATGTACCCCCCCCCCCCCCCGCCGCCCCCACCCCGCATCACTTCATATCAAAGACGTATAGCAAAGCTGCTGGAATGGCTGATTGGTGTCAGATCAGATCCCTCTGCACACTACCAGCACATACTTGGTGAACAGGGACAAGAGTCCTGTCCAGGCCTGGAGCACTGGAAGTGGCCGGCAGCTCAGCTCGTACCATTTCATGGATCCAAACGTCCATGGCATTGGGCCCAGTGACACTGCAAAGCTGAGAATACCTGCCATAGACAGAAACAGAGGGAAAGAAGCCTTCTTTTCAATGGGAATTGAAGAAAAGACTTGAAGGCAGCAATATGGGAATGGACAGGGCAATGGGACTAATTGAGGGTGAGGTTCAAACACATGAATGAAAATATTTAATTTAAGGTGCTGCCGGTCCCGGAGCCAAAGTAGATCAGTGAGCACAGGGGTGATGGGTGATCAGGATTTGATGTGAATTACTTTACAGGCAGCAGGTTCTAGATGGGCTGTGCTTTATCGAGGTTTATAACTGGGAGGGTGACCAGGATATAATTGGAATAGTCAAGAGTGGATTTAACAGATTTAAAGATTGGTCAAGACAAAGGTAGGTCCCTTACCGTCAGAAACAGTGGAATTAATTATGGGGAACAAAGAAATGGCTGACCAACTAAATGCATACTTTGGTTCTGTCTTCACAAATAAGCACACAAATACCATATCATAAATGTTGGGGAACACAGGGTTTAGTGAGAGAGAGTAACTTAAGGAAATCTGTATTAGTAGAGAAATGGTGTTGGGGAAATTGATGGTATTGAAGGCCGATAAATTCCCAGGGCCTGATAATCCACATCCCAGAGTACTGAAGGAAGCGGTCGCAGAAATAATGGATGTATTGGTGGTCATCTTACAAGATTCTATAGATTCTGGAACATTTCCTACAAATTGGAATGTAGCTAATGCAACTTCAGGGAGGTTGAGAGAAAGCAGGGAATTATAGACCAGTCAGCCTGACGTCGGTAGCGGGGAAAGTTCGAGAGTCCATTATCAACGATTTTATAGCAGAGCACTTGTAGAAAAGTGGTAGAATCGGACAGGGTCAGCATGGATTTACGAAACGGAAATCATGCTTGGCAAATCTACAAGAATTCTTCGAGGATGTTGCCAGTAGAGTTGATGAGGGGGAGACAGTGGATGTGGTTTATTTGGACTTTCAGAAGGCTTTCGTCAAAGTCCCACATAACAGATTAGCCTGTAAAATTAAAGTGCATGAGATTGGTGCTAGTGTATTGTGATAGATAGAAAATTGGTTGGCAGACAGGAAACCCGAGAGGAGGAATTAATGGGTCTTTTTTTCCCGAATGGCAGGCAGTGACGAGTTGGGTACCACAGGGATCGGTGCTAGGACCCCAGTTATTCACAATATATATTACTGATTTCGATGAGGGAAATAAGTGTAATATCTCCAAATTTGCAGAAGACACAAAACTGGGTGGGATGGTAAGTTGTGAGGAGGATGAAGAGAGGCTTCAGGACGATTTGGACAATTTGAGTGAGTGGGCTAATGCATGGCAGATACAGTACAATGTGGATAAATGTGAGGTTATCCACTTTGGTAGCAAAAACAGGAAGGCAGATTATTATCTGAATGGCTATAAACTGAGAGAGGGGAATATGCAAGGAGAGCTGGGTGTACTTGTACACCAGTCACTGAAGGTAAGCATGCAGGTGCAAAGGACAGTAAAGAAGGCAAATGGTACGTTGGCCTTCACAGCGAGTGGATTCGAGTACAGGTGCAGGGATGCAATTATACAGGGCTTTGGTGAGGCCACACGTGGAATGTTGTGTGCTGCTTTGGTCTCCTTATCTAAGGAAGGATGTTCTTGCTGTAGGCTTACCAGATTGATTCCCTGGATGGCGGGACTGACGTATGAGTAGAGATTGAGTCGGTTTGGATTATGTTCGCTGGAGTTCAGAAGAATGATGCGGGGATCTCATAGGAACCTATAAAATTCTAACTGGACTTGACAAAGCAGATACAGGAAGGATGTCCCCGATGGTGGGGGAGTCCAGAACCAGGGGTCATAGTCTAAGGATATGAAGTAAACCTTTCAGGACTGAGATGCGAAATTCCTACACCCAGAGAGTGATGAGCCTATGGAATTCGCTACCACAGGAAGCAGTTGAGGCCAAAACATTGCATGTTTTCAAGAAGCAGTTAGATATAGCTCTTAGGATGAAAGGGATCAAAGGATATGGGGGAAAGTGGGAACAAGTCATTGAGTTGGATGATCAGCCATGATCATAATGAATGGCTGGGCAGGCTCGAAGGGCCGAATGGCTTATTCCTGCTCCTATTTTCTATGTGTGTTTCTATGTGTTTCTATCTGTGTTAACAAGGGCACAGATGAGGATTTATGTATCAGATGAGCTGAGGCAGACGGGTGATATTACAGAGCTGGTAGTCGGCAGGGTTGGTCCTGGAGAGATTAAGGGGTCAGAACTCAGCTCAGGGTTACATAGAACGCAGAGGATGCAAACTGTCTGTTTGAACCTCAGATATTAGCCAGTTAGGGGTACGTGTTCATGGATATGGACAGAATTTCCTATGGAGACTGATGGCACGAGCTCCACTCTTCCCAAAATTTAAATTGAAAGAACATTATTTCAGTGAAACAGTGAAACACTTAGCGGGAAATAAGGACTTAGCAGGGGCAGCAACAACAGAAAAGATGGTAGAGTAACTTACATGAACTCTAATACAAGTAGCAATGGTTTATAGATCTCATAGCCGGAGATAGAGTTTTGCCAGGGATAACAAATGCAGCAAGGAGGGCAGAGTAAATGATAAGAACATTAATGTTGCTAAACTTAGTTTATAACATTCATAGCTAGATGGAGAGACTTACCAGGGACACCGATAATAGCAAGGATAGGATAGTGAAAGTGTTGCATAATCTTCAATGCGAGAAAGATCCGGTAGTCTAATGAGAACCGACCATAATTTGCAGAAAGAGAGTCAAACTCCCAGATGAAACTCCTGCCCATTGTTGTAACATTCCAGTCTATTGTTCTCAGATTCTGAACCATTGTTGTAACATTCCAGTCAATTGTTCTCAGATTCTGAACCATTGTTGTAACATTCCAGTCAATTGTTCTCAGATTCTGATCCATTGTTGTAACATTCCAGTCAATTGTTCTCAGATTCTGATCCATTGTTGTAACATTCCAGTCAATTGTTCTCAGATTCTGATCCATTGTTGTAACATTTCAATCTATTGTTCTCAGATTCTGATCTATCCTCTCCCTCTCTCAGGAGCTATTCATCCCTGTTAGTGCTGGGGCTGATGCTCCCGCTAACACTATGGAATAACACATTGAAAGCAGTCCCTTATTAATAGAAGAGGGAAACCCTCCAGTGACACAATTAGAGTCCATGGAGACTGACATTAATTACAGTCACTAAACAAACAGTTTCAGTTAACCCCTTTCAATCCAACACCTTTTGTACCAGAATAAAATAGAACATTTATCCAGTACGGATGGGATGTATAAGGATTGCTGAAGGAAGGAATGGTGGAACTGGTAGAGGCACATGACAGAATCTTTCAATTCTCCTTGGATATGGGAGTGGTGACAGAGGACAGGAGGGTTGTAAATGTTACACCCTGATTACAAATGGAGAGATGGAGTAGACCCTGTAGTGTCCAGTCCATCTGACGTCAGTGGTGGGGAATTTTCACAACCCAGAACAGAAATATTCGTTGGTTGGAAAAGCACAGCATAATTAATTTCAAGCAGCACGGATATGCTAATGACAAATCATGTCTGGAAAACTTCAACAAGAACTTATCCAAAGGTACTTCACAGCAGCATTATGAAACAAAGTATAACACTGAACCACAAATGTAGATATTAGGTTAGGAGACCAAAAGCTTGGTCAAAGAGGCAACTTTTAAAGGAGTGTCTGAAAGGATAAAAGTGAGGTGGAGAGGTGGAGCTGTGTAGGAAGGATATTCCCGAGCTCGGGACCAAGACAACTGAAGGTGCGGCCAGCGATGGTGGAGTAATTAAAATCAGGAATGCACAAGAGGCCAGAATTAGAGGAGCAGAGATATATCAGAGGGTTGTCGGGCAGGAGGAGATTACAGAGATAGTGAGGGATGAGGCAATGGAGGGATTTGAAAAAGTGTTGAGAATTTTAATATCAAGACATTGTTTGACTGTGAGCTGATGTAGGTCAGTGATCGGGGAATGAGACTTGTTGTGAGTTAACACACAGGCAGCAGAGTTTTAGATGACCTCGAGTTTACAGATAGTAGAATGTGGGAGAATGAGTTGGAACAATCTAGTCTACAGGTAATGAAAGCATGAATGAGAGCTTCAGCAGCAGATGCGTTGAGACAGGGGTGAAGTTGGGCGATGTTATTGAGGTGGAAATAGGTCGTCATAGTGATGGCACGAATATAAGGTTGGAAGCTCATTTTGTGGTCGAATGCCACAGAGTCACAAAATTGTTACAGCACAGAAGGTGGCCATTCTGTCCATCGTGTCTGCACTGGCTCTCCAAAAGAGCAATTCATCTCGTGTCACTCCCCTGCCTTCTTCCTGTAACTCTGGACAATCTTCCTTTTCAGATAACTATCCAATTTCCTCCTGAATGCCTCGATTGAATCTGCCTACACCACATTCTCAGGCAGTGCATTCCAGACCTTAACACTCGCTGTATGAAAATGTTTTCCTCATGTCACTTCTGCTGCTTTTACCAATTACTTTAATTCTTTGTCCTCTCGTTTTCGATCCTTTCAGGTGTGGGAACAGTTTTTCCCTATCAACTGTGTCCAGACACCTCATAATTTTGCAGACGTTTATCAACTCTCCTCTCAGCCTTCTCTTCTCCAAGGAAAATGTTCCAACTTCTCCAGTCTATCTTCATAACTGGTATTCTTCATCCCTGGAACTATTCTTGTGAATGTTTTTTCACACTCTCCAATGTCTTCACGTTATCTAATGCGCCCAGAACTACACGCAACGCTGCAGCCGAGGCCGAACTAGTGTCTTGTACAAGTTCAAAACAACCCCCTTGCTCTTGTATTCCATGCAACAGGATACTGTAGGCTTTATGAAAAGCTCTCTCAACCTGTCCTGCCACCTGCAATGACCGATGCACATATACACCCAGGTCCCTCTGCTCCTGAACCCCTTTTAGAATTGTAACCTTTATTCTATATTTTCCCTCCATGTCCTTCCTACGAAATGAATCACTTCATATTTCTCCACATTGAACTTCATCTGCCACCTGTCTGCCCATTCCACCAATTTGTCTATGTCCTTTTTAAGTTTTAAACTATCCTCCTAACAGTTCACAATGTTTCCAAGTTTTGTATCATCTACAAACTTTGAAATTGTGCCCTGGGCACCAAGGTCCAGTTCATTAATATATGTCAGGAAGAAAAAGGGTCCTAACACTGATCCCCGGGGACCTCCACCTCAAATCTTAAATAAAAAAAACTTAACGTGCTGGAAATACGCAACAGGTCTGGCACCATCTGAGTTGAGAGAGAGAAACAGAGTTAATGTTTCAGATCTGTGATCTTTCATCAGAACTGGAAAAGGTTAGAAATATCAAGTTTGAAGCAGATAAAGCAGGGATGGGGCAAAATGGAGCAAAAGGGGTGTTGATAGAACAGAGGGTCAGAGAGATTAACTGACCAGGAGGTCATGGGGCAAAGGCAAAGAAAGTGTGCTCATGGTGTGGTGAAAGACAAAGCATTAGTGCAGAGCAGGTGTTGAATGACAGAATAATGAACAGCCCGAGCTAAAAGCACCAACATAAAAATCCCAGTTTAAGTCTGGCACATGGTAAAAAAAAAACTGATGAAACAAAATAATAATAAAAATGGACCAGTCATTCTCTGAAATTATTGAACTTAATGTTTACTCCAGAAGTCTGTAGAATGGACAATGAGGTGCTGTTCCTCGAGCTGGCATTGATGTTCACTGGAACACCACAGCAGGCCAAACGCAGATTGGGTGACCGCTTTGTGGATCAAATCCGCTCAGTCCAAAAGCATGACCCCGAGCTTCCGCTCGCTTGTCATTTCAACACACTCCATCCCCCACCCCCGCTCTCATGACTACATTTGTGTCCTTGTGGTTACACCCTCCACTCCCGCTTCACTTGCTTAAAACCTATTACATTTCTAACCTAAGCCAGTTCTGATGAAAGGTCACAAGCCTGGAACATTAACTCTGCTTCTCTCTCCACAGACACTGCTGAGTATTTCCAGCACTTTCTGATTCTATTTCAGATTTCCAGCATCTGCAGTATTTTGTTTTGATTCCACTACAAACTTTTCTCCAGGCCGAAAAGCATCCATTAATCACTAATCTCTGTTTCCTGTCACTCAACCAGTTTAGTTTCATGTTGCTACTGTCCTTTTTATTAGATGAGCTGT
The DNA here is from genome assembly GCF_036365525.1 of Heterodontus francisci. Taxonomy (NCBI): domain Eukaryota; kingdom Metazoa; phylum Chordata; class Chondrichthyes; order Heterodontiformes; family Heterodontidae; genus Heterodontus; species Heterodontus francisci. Next base: position 112,916 of record NW_027142252.1, on the reverse strand, counting down.
AACTTTGCTCACAAGTCTGTTGTGTGACACTTTATCAAATGCTTTTTGGAATTCCATTTACACCACATCACAGCATTGCCCTCATCAGGCTTCCTTTTTACCTCTTCAAAAAACGCCAGTAAGTTTGTTAAACACCATTTTCCCTTTACAAATCAGTGCTGGTTTTCCTTAATTAACCCACATTTGTCCATGTGCCTATTAATGTTGTCCCGAATATGACACCAAGGTTGCAAACAGACTGTCTGAATCTCAGACGGTTACCAGGGAGAGGGATGGAATCAATAGCAAGGGAACAGAGTTGGAGTAGGCAGTGAAAACAATGGCTTCAATCTTGCCAATATTTAATTGGAGGATATTTCTGCTCATCCAGTACTAGATATCAGATAAGCAGTTTGATAATTTAACAACAGTGGAGGAGAGGAGAGAGGTGGTGGTGAGTTAAACTTGATGGAGTTCTTTGATGAAACAATGGAGAGGGTTGATGAGGGTGGTGTGATTTAAGTTATATTTATAGACTTTCAAAATGTGTTTGATCAAGTGTCATTCAATAGACAGATTAGGAAAACTGAACTTTATGCATTACTTTGATAAAACAATGGAGACGGTTGATGAGGGTGGTGTGATTTAAGTTATATTTATAGACTTTCAAAATGTGTTTGATAAAGTGTCATTCAATAGACAGATTAGGAAAACTGAACTTTATGCAGTTCTTTGATAAAACAATGGAGACGGTTCCTGAGGGAAGGAATGGTGGAAATAGCAGAGGCACTGGTCAGAGTCTTCCAATCCTCCATGGATAGGGGAGTCATGACAGAGGACTGGAGGGCTGTAAATGTTACTCCCTGTTACACAAGGAGAGATTAGATAAATCCTGTAACTACTGACCAGTCAGTCTAATGTCGGTGGTTGGAAATTACAAGAGGCCAGAACCCAGCACAAAAATATATCTTTCTTGTGAAAACATGGGATAATAAATGACAAACAGCACGGATAGTTTAATGGAAAATCATGTCTGATAATCTTAATCAAGTTCGTTGATGACATAACTGTGACTGTTGATGAGGACAACATGTTTTGTGTTATGTGTACAGAATTTCAAAAGGCCGGTGATCAAATGCCATTTCATAGACTTGTTATGAAAAATGGAACATATGGACTAATGTGACAGTGACAGTGTGGATATGATACTGACTCAGGGACAGAAAGCAGAGAGAAGTGGTGAACAGACATTGTTCAGACTGGGGGAGGGGGAGTATGCAGTGCTGTTTTGCAGGTTTCGGTATTAGAACCAGTGCTGTTCCTGGCATATAGATAGATATATAAATGACACAAACGAATACGTAAAACAAAACATAATTTCAACTCTTGCAGATGACATGAAACGCATAACTAAAGGTGGGAAAATGCAGACCAGAGATTTATCCAACTTCACAGACGTTTTTCTTTAAAATTTATTTATTCTGGACACTAATCCATCACAAATTTATTTCTTACTCTAATTTATTTGTGTGTGATTCTCGTGTGAGTGTGTGCGTGAATGTGAAGCGTATATTTTTATTACTTTATTTAGATCCAGCTTAGATTGTTAAGTATAATAAACTCACCTGTTGTTTAAGCTCAGGAAAACCTCTCCCATTGGCTCTTTCACGATCACAACAAAGATAAAAGGTAAAACACTCACTGAGTTGGTCAGCTTGTCCACGGCTAAAAAGGAATAAACTCTGTTGTGGTGAAATAAGATATAAGACAAGAGGGGAGCCTGGGACCCCTCCTCACCTGGCTGTCACAGAAATCTGGAGGTTCGAGTGATCGTAAACCAACAACAAATGAGAAATTGGAAGTAGGGAAAACAATTGATCCTGAGAAAAAACTTAAAATGTCAATGAAGGTTTTATTGTGGCTTTCACTGCTGGAACACTGAAATGCCCACGTTCGAAGACAGAGCATACGAACATATGAACATATGAATTAGGAGCAGGTGTAGGCAACTCGGTCCCTCAAGACTGCTCTGCCATTCAGTAAGATCATGACCAATCTGATTGAAACCTCAACTCCACTTTACCACCTACCCTCGATAATCTTTCACCCCCTTGCTTATCAAGAATCTATCTATTTCTGCCGTAGACGTACGTAAAGTCTCTCTTCCACTGCCTTTTGAGGAAGAGAATTCCAAAGGCTCACAACCCTCGGAGAAAGAAAATTCTCCTCATCTCTGTTTTAAATGGGCGACCCCTCATTTTTAAATAGTGACCCCTAATTCTAGGTACACCAAGATACACACATCTTTCCACATGCAACCTGTCAAGACCGCTCATGATCTTAGATGTTCAAATCAAGTCGCCACTTACCCTTCTACATTCCAGTGGATATAAGCCGAGCCTGTCCAATATTCCCTCATAAGACAGCCCACCCATTCCAGGTATTAGTCTGGTAAACCTTTTCTGAATTGCTTCCAATGCATTTACATCATTCCTTAAATAAGGAGACCAGTAATGTACACAGTACTCCAGATGTGGTCGCACCAATGCCCTCTATAGCTGAAGCATAACATCCTTACTTTTGTATTCAATTACCCTTGCGATAAACGATAACATTCCATTAGCTTTCCTAATTACTTTCTGAGCATGCATACTAACCTTTTGTGATTCATGCACACGGACACCCAGATCCCTCTGCATCTCAGAGCTCTGCAATCTCTCACCTATAGATAATATGCTTCCTTTTTTATAATTCCTGCCAAAATGGACAATTTCCCATTTTCCCACATTATACTCCATTTCCCAGGTCTTCACGCACACATTTAACCTATCTATATTCATTTGCAGCCTCCTTATGTCCCCGTCACGTGTTACTTTCTTACTCATCTTTGTGTCATCAGCAAATTTAGCAACCATGCCTTCGGTCTCTTCATCCAAGTCATTTATATAAATTGTAAAAAGTTGAGGTCCCAGCACTGATCCCTGTGGCGCACCACTTGTTACATCTTGCCAACCAGAAAGTGACCCATTTATGCCTACTGCCTGTTTTCAGTTCGCTAACCAATCTTCTGCCCATGCCAACATGTTACCCCTTTCACCATGAGCTTTTATTTTCACAAAACCTTTGATGTGGCACCTTATCAATTGCCTCCTGGAAATCTAAGTACTGTACATCCACCAGTTCCCCTTTCTCCACAGCACATGGTACATCTTCATTTTGATTCTGCCTGATTACGTTGAATTTTTCTAAGTGCCGGATACACTGTCTTTAATAATAGCTTCTAACATTTTACCTCAGACAGATGTGATGCTAACTTGCCTGTAGTTTCCTGTTTTCTGTTTCCCTCCCTTTCTGACTAAAGGAGTTACATTCCCAATAAAGGAGTTGCATACAGAGTGAAGTAACTTGGTACAGGTTAAAACGCCTGTCTGTTGAAATGTTGAGTAATGTAGCTGGACAGTTAGGGATTACTATCCGTTCAAAAGGTAGGAAACCCGAAATCCTAAGACTTTTGGCCAACCATATTTCACTTGAAGTTGAAGACTCAAACAGGGTTAGAATCACTAACAGATAAAGTAATGTTAGCTAAGGTAGAACTAGAACAGAATAGACTAGAATTAGAAATCCAGAGAGAGCGAGAAGGAGCAGAGTGTCAAGAAAGGGAAAAAGTAAGAGAGTTCCAGAATGAGAATGAGGAAAGGGAGTTAAGGCAGCTTAAACAACTAGAGGAAGACCCATACACCCAGTGAAGGCACAGCTAGTGTGGGAGCTGCCCCTAGCTCAGGACCATGTGCTGATGTCTTAAAGTTCTCCCAGTTCATGACAAAGTTCAATGAGGAGGATGTGGCAGAATTTTTCGTCAATTGTGAAAAGCTTGTAATGCAACTGAAATGGCCGTCAGAGAGCTGGACACTGTTTTTACAAAACAAAATAACAGGAAAATCCCATGAGATTTATTCACTATTGCCAGATGAAAGTTCATCAGATTATGAGATGACTAAAATTGCTATCCTGGGTGTACATGAAATAGTACCGGAAGTGTACCATCAAACATTCCAAACCCTCAGAAAGCAGCCTGACTAAACTGACCTCGAGTTTGAAAGAGTTAAGCAGCTTCTGAACATAGGGACATAGGAGCAGGAGTAGGCCATTCAGCCCATTGAGGCTGCTCCACCATTCAATATGACCATGGCTGATCATCCACTTCAATGCCTTTTTCACACACAATCTCCATATCCCCTTTTTTGCCATTTGTAGTTAGAAATCTGTCAATCTATACTTTAAATATACACAACGACTGAGATTCCACATCCGCCTGTGATGCAGAATTCCAAAGATTCAGAAACCTCTGAGTCAAAGTTTACTCCTCGTCTCTGTCCTAAATGGCTTCCCCCTTATTTTGAAATTGTATCCATTTTTTCCAGACTCCACATCCAGGGGAATTTTCGTACATACGTCTACGTTGTCCATTCCTTTAATTATTTCATAAGTTTCAATGAGATCCCGACACATTCTTTGAAACTCTAGAGAATACCGACCCAGTTTCCCCAATCTCTCTTCATAGAACAGTCCCGCCATCCCGGGAACAAGTCTGGTGAACCTTCATTGCGCTCCCTCTTTGGCAATAATATCCTTCCTAAAGTAAAGTGACCCAAAATGCACACAATATTCCAGGTGTGGTCTAAGCAAGGTTCTATACACATGCTGCAAGACTTCAGTACTCCTGTACTCAAATCATCTCCTGATAATGGCTAACATACCATTAGCCTTCCTAATTGCTTGCTGCACCTGCATCTTTTTCAGTGATTAACTGACACCCGGGTCCGTTTGTACATCTACACTTTCTAATTTTTCACTATTTAAGAAATACTCTGCACATCTGTTCCTCTTACCAATGTGGATAACTCATATTTGCCCATATTACATTCCATTTGCCATGTTCTTGCTCAGTCACTATGTCTGTCCAAATCCCCTTGAAGACGCTTTGCATCTTCCTCACAACATGCATTCCCACCTAGTTTTGTGTCATCTGTGATCTTGGAAATACTACATTTGGTCCCCACATCCAAATCATTGACATATATTGTTAACAGCTGGGGCCCAAGTACTGATCCTTGCGGTACCCAAATAGTCACAGCTGCCACAGTGAGAGCGACCCGTTTCTTCCTACTCTCTGTTTTCTGCCTGTTAACCAATCTTTAATCCATGCCAGTATATTACCTCCTATCCAATGTGCTTTAGTGTTGCTAACCAACCTCCTGTGGGGTACTTTATCAAAACCCTTCTGAAAATCCAAGTATAACACGTCCACCGACTCCCTTTTATCAATTCTGTTAGTAACATCCCCAATAAAACTCCAACAGGTTCGCCAAACATGATTTCTCATTCATAAATCCATGTTTACGATGCCTGAACAGATTATTATCCAACTGTCCATTTATCACATCCTTTAGAATGAAATCCCAGCATTTTCCCAACGACTGATGTATGAGAGCAGGTCTATAATTCCCTGTTTTCTCTCTCTCTCCCTTCTTAAATAGTGGGGTGACATTTCCTACCTTCCAATCTGCAGGAACCGCTCCAGAATCTATAGAATGTTTGAAGATAGTCACCAATGCAGCCACCATCTCCATAGCTATCTCCTCCCACACCCTGGGATGCAGAATATCAGATCCTGGCGCCTCATCAAACTTCAGCCCCATTAATTTCTCCAATACAACATTCTTACTAATATTAATTTCCTACACTTCCTCAATCTCCCTAATCCCTTGGATCTCTAATTCTGGAAATTTCCTTTTATCTTCCTCAATGAGGGCAGACACAAAGTAATCATTTAGTTTCACTGCCATTTCTCTATTCACCATTGTACATTCCCCTGACACTGCCTGTATTGGACCCACATTTGTCTTCGCCAAATGTTTCATTTTTAGGTAGCTAAAGAATATTTAAAGTCAGTTTTTGTGTTTACTTTTGACCAGTGGATAGAAACCCTCATATTACAGCCCACATATCGAAACCTCAGAGTGGTGATCCATCTCAAGGAGTTCACAAACTCGCTCCCCCTCCCATTAAAACCCACAAAGAGGAACAAAGGATTCAAAGAGCTGGACAAGTTGCAATTCTGGTGATGAATTTTTCCTTGTACACAAAGCCGTAACCCCAAAGGGAAACACTTCCCTGGTCACCACAAAGACCCGAGAATAAATGATGGTGGGGGGGGGGGGGGGGGGGGTGTGATAGAAACCCGAACAGCCAAGGGCAAGGAGGAAATGCTGGACACACGGGGGTCCATCCTCAGGTCAAATAGGACGGTACTGAGAGCAGGAGAAACGGCCGAGGACCTGTGTGTTTCCAGTGTAATAAGGTAGGTCGCCATCGAGCTGAATGATGCAAGTGACGGGGAAAACCTGGAGGATAAATCAGGGTCCATCAGATCATAGCAGGAAAAAGGGCCCTGATGGAAATCACAACAGATCAGGCTGTGCCTCCAACTGTGGCAGTCAGACCCATTAAACCTACCACAGAGAGGGCGGGAAAAATAAACAAAATCCTTGAGAGCTACCAGGAATTTGTATCCTAAGGAAAAGTGAAACCATACCCCTTGAGTGAGGGAAGTAAACCAATAGTCATACTCATGGATGCAGGGGCCAGCCAATCCCTTCTGCTGGGAAAAAGAAAGTGCAGTGAATGCTAGAGCGTTAGTGAATGGTATCGGAAGACAGTATATGTCCATACACTTATATCCGGTGCACTTAGGGTTTGACCCAGTTTCATGACCCTTTACCATGCGGATTGTCCCTAGTTTACTGATTGATGGGTCGAACTGCTCCTGGGTAATGATCTGACAGGGGATAAGGTGGCAGCTTCCCCAGTAGTTCTAGAGAGACCAAAAGAGGTCCGGGAGACAGAGTAGTTACAGCAGAAATCCCTGATTGTGTGGTGACTCGGTCCATGGCCAAACAATCCCCTGAACTGACACTGCAGACGGATGACCCTACTGTCTGGTTGTCTGAAACCTTCGTTGGGAAGTTAGAGGACCCAAAGGATGTGTTAAACAGTTCTTCCTTTTTTGAGGCTCCACAACCCGACCCAACGTTAAAAAATAGCACAGACTGTAAAAACCAAAACTGAAGCAGAGGGAGTTGCAGACTGTTACTATTTAAAGAATGAGGAGCTAATGAGGAAGTGGAGACCTCCTCACAGAACAGTGGATGAAGAGTGGACAGATGTTCACCAGATAGTGGTGCCGCTGAAGTCCCTTCAAGAAATATTAACAATGGCCCACGAACTTCTAATGGATGGACATGTCAGTATATGAAAAATCGAAGACCGCAGAAGACAGCATTTTGACTGGCCACAATTCCACAAAGATGTGGTGGAGTTCGGTAGAATTGGTCTCACGTGCCAGGTTGTGGGAACCCTTCAGCAGAATGCTGGTAGATTGTGTGGGGCCCCTGCTGAAAATATAACGGGACGACCAGTATCTTCTCACCATTATGGATGTGGTGACCCGATTCCCAGAGGCCATTCGCCCGAAGAACTATCTCTGCCAAGGAAGTGGTGAAGGGGCTAACTCAATTCTTTACCCTAGATGGGCTTCCTGCTGAGATCCAGTCGGATCAGGGCACACAATTTATGTCCAGTATTTTTGAAAAGGTCATGGGTAATCTGGAGCACCGCAGCCCCACAGCTCCAGCGACCCGGGTTCGATTCTGTGTACTGCCTGTGCGAAGTTTGCGAGTTCTTCCCGTGACCGCATGAGTTTTCACCAGGTGCTCCGGTTTCCTCCCACAGCCAAAGACTTGCAGGTTGATAGGGCCCTAGTATAGGTTGGTGGTAGGTGAGTTGAGGTATGGTGGGGATGTGGCAGGAATATGGGATTAATGTAAGATTAGTATAAATGAGTGGTTGATGGTTGGCACAGACTCGGTGGGCTGAGGGGCCTATTTCAGTGCTGCATCTCTAAATAAATAAAATAAGTAAATAAATAAAGTCCTAAGCCTACTATCCACAGTCACAATGGGCTTTGGAGCAGTACCACCAGACCCTAAAGACAATGATCAGTCCATACTGCAATGAGCAACCCCATGACTGGGACAAAGGGATGGGATTTCTCCTGCTGGTTACCGAGACTTATCTAATGATTCCACTGGCTTTAGTCTCTTTGAATTAGTTTATAGATACGAGGTGAGTGGTCCTCTTAAATTAATCAAGAAGACGTTTTTGGGACACAGGGATGAGTCTTCCATGTTAGACCACATTTCCGTGCTCTGGGAGCGACTCACGCCAGGCTGTGCAATGGCTCAGTAACAGCAAAAGATCTCACAGGCAGCTATGAAAAGGTAAGCAGACAGAAATGCCAAGGCTAGAACATGTCATCCCAGAAACCATGTATTGTTAATACTCCCAATGCACGGCGAACCCCTTAAAGTCCAGTTCAGTGGTCCATATCGAGTGGCAAAAGGAATAGTCAGATAAATTATTTAATTGACATCCCAGACCAAAGGAAAAAAAGTAAATGCTGTGGAGGGGACAGACAAGTACAGATCTGTCAGACAGTCAGGAGGGGAGGATTGAAAAGGACAGTGAGGACAGGTTAGAGAAGGGCCAGGAGTAATCCCAACTGGAACCCCCTACTCTCCGATGAGCCAACCCTGAAATGTGAGATAAATTGGACCACACACTCTCCTCATTAAATGCAGGTCAAAGAGGCAACCTAAAAAGGCTGCTAACAGCATTTACAGAAACGTGCAAGGACAAGGAAAGGTCCCAAAAAGGCATGTCAATGGTGAGGGCGATGCCTCCCCTAGTCGAAGTGCCGCTGGAGAGTGCAGTGAAAGCTGGATAGACACCTGCCAGCAGTAATGTCGCAAAAGACATAGGGTAGATAAAAAAATGTTCCTTCCATAGTTAAGGGAGAAGTGAAGGGAAAATAACCTAAAGTTTTTTAGATTAGAGATACAGCACTGAAACAGGCCCTTTCGGCCCACCGAGTCTGTGCCGAACATCAACCACCCATTTATACTAATCCTACACTAATCCCATATTCCTACCAAACATCCCCACCTGTCCCTATATTTCCCTACCACCTACCTATACTAGTGACAATTTATAATGGCCAATTTACCTATCAACCTGCAAGTCTTTTGGCTTGTGGGAGGAAACCGGAGCACCCGGAGAAAACCCACGCAGACACAGGGAGAATTTGCAAACTCCACACAGGCAGTACCCGGAATCGAACCCGGGTCCCTGGAGCTGTGAGGCTGCGGTGCTAACCACTGCGCCACAGTGCCGCACTTGTGTACCTCACCAGAAAGCTAAAAGTAAGGTCAGTGTGGATCTACCCACTGAAGAACCCAATGATCAGGTCCCAAACCCAAAGCTAATCAAACCCAACAATTTCAAAGCCGAACTCAGCAAGAACAAAGGCCCAGAGGAAATCTCAGACCCCTCACATGGTCTAAAAAAACAATTTATTACACTCTGTCGGTTTAGAACATTAGAACATTAGAACATTAGAACATTACAGCGCAGTACAGGCCCTTCGGCCCTCGATGTTGCGCCGATCATCTGACCTACACTATTCCATTTTCATCCATATGTCTATCCAATGACCACTTAAATGCCCTTAAAGTTGGCGAGTCTACTGCTGTTGCAGGCAGGGCGTTCCACGCCCCTACTACTCTCTGCGTAAAGAAACTACCTCTGACATCTGTCCTATATCTTTCACCCCTCAACTTAAAGCTATGTCCCCTCATGTTTGCCATCATCATCCAAGGAAAAAGTCTCTCACTATCCACCCTATCTAACCCTCTGATTATCTTGTATGTCTCTATTAAGTCACCTCTCCTCCTCCTTCTCTCTAACGAAAACAACCCCACGTCCCTCAGCCTTTCCTCGTAAGACCTTCCTTCCATACTAGGCAACGTCCTAGTAAATCTCCTCTGCACCCTTTCCAAAGCTTCCACATCCTTCCTATAATGCGGTGACCAGAACTGCACGCAATACTTAAGGTGCGGCCTCACCAGAGTTTTGTACAGCTGCATCATGACCTCGTGGCTCCGAAACTCGATCCCCCTACTAATAAAAGCTAACACACCATATGCCTTCTTAACAGCCCTATTAACCTGGGTAGCAACCTTCAGGGATTTATGTACCTGGACACCAATATCTCTCTGCTCATCTACACTACCAAGAATCTTCCCATTAGCCCAGTACTCTGCATTGCTGTTACCCCTTCCAAAGTGAATCACCTCACACTTGTCCGCATTAAACTCCATTTGCCATCTCTCAGCCCAGCTCTGAAGCCTATCTATGTCCCTCTGTACCCTACAACACCCTTCGACACTATCCACAACTCCACCGACCTTCGTGTCATCCGCAAATTTACTAACTCACCCTTCTACACCCTCATCCAGGTCATTTATAAAAATGACAAACAGCAGTGGCCCCAAAACAGAAACTTGCGGTACACCACTAGTAACTAAACTCCAGGATGAACATTTGACATCAACCAACACCCTCTGTCTTCTTTCAGCTAGCCAATTTCTGATCCAAAGCTCTAAATCACCTTCAACCCCATACTTCCGTATTTTCTGCAATCACCTACAGTGGGGAACCTTATCAAACGCCTTACTGAAATCCATATACACCACATCCACGGCTTTACCCTCATCCACCTGTTTGGTCACCTTCTCGAAAAACTCAATAAGGTTTGTGAGGCACGACCTACCTTTCACAAAACCGTGCTGACTATCGCAAATGAACTTATTCTTTTCAAGATGATTATAAATCCTATCTCTTATAACCCTTTCCAACATTTTACCCACAACCGAAGTAAGGCTCACAGGTCTACAATTACCAGGGCTGTCTCTACTCCCCTTCTTGAACAAGGGGACAACATTTGCTATCCCCCAGTCCTCCGGCACCACTCCTGTCGACAATGACGACATAAAGATCAACAACAACGGCTCTGCAATCTCCTCCCTGGCTTCCCAGAGAATCCTAGGATAAATCCCTTCTGGCCCAGGGGACTTATCTATTTTCACTCTTTCCAAAATTGCTAACACCTCCTCCTTGTGAATCTCAATCCCATCCAGCCTAGTAGGCTGTATCTCAGTAATCTCCTCGGCAACATTGCCTTTCTCTACTGTAAATACTGACGAAAAATATTCATTTAACGCTTCCCCTATCTCCTCTGATTCCGCACACAACTTCCCACTACTATCCTTGATTGGCCCTGTTCTAACACTTATCTTTCTTTTATTCCTGATATACCTATAGAAAGCCTTAGGGTTTTCTTTGATCCTATCCGCCAATGACTTCTCGTGTCCTCTCCTTGCTCTTCTTAGCCCTCCCTTTAGATCCTTCCTGGCTAGCTTGTAACTCTCAAGCGCCCTAACTGAGCCTTCACGTCTCATCCGAACATAAGCCGCCCTCTTTCTCTTGACAAGCGCTTCAACTTCTTGAGTAAACCACGGCTCCCTCGCTCGACAACTTCCTCCCTCCCTGCCTAAGGAGAAAGATTATCAAGGTGCATAGTACCTGAGTAGTTAAAACTTCATCAGAGGAGAGAAAAGGAAAACAAGCAATTGGTAATGCATTGTCCAGGGTCGAACCCGATACATAACCATCCCAGACAAAACGCCAAAAAAATTAAATCAGTACAGCTGTAACAGACAATGTCAGCTGCAGTAATTCTAAGATTAATGTGTGAATTTGAGAAGTGATTATTGAGAATGAATGTGTATTTCTTTCGTTTTCTTCCCACAATTCTCTAATGAAATGTTCCTATTATCACATTTCTTTCCATGAGCTGTGGCGGTGTCAAGATAACACAATATGCCAAATGAGGAATTTTAATTCATCGATTGGAAACTTACACTCAACTTTTAATAGAAAACATCCGACAGTTAACCTTGAAAAAGCTAGCAGCCAAGATGGCCACCGCAATTGGTATCTGAAACATCTTTTCACACTCCAAGGCCTACGACAGGAGACACATGTCTGATGAGCCTGGACCTATATCATTGGCTTGCTCTAGTGATTGAATTACCGAAGATTACATTCATTAACACGGCATACAAGGCTACCCTGACACATTGAATTTCAAAGAGCAAACTCCTCCAAGTATAAATACTGGCATCCTGAACCCTGGGGAGATAGAAGTTTCTAACTGCTTTCATTAGAAGGGTCCAGAGAATGCACTGAGGCAGTCATGAGACCTTCTGTCCATCTCTGTGAAAGCTGGGAGATTCCCCTGGACAAAGACAGACAAGCCAGTGATTCAAACTGTGCAGAAGCAGAAGGGCTGTGACCATCCCCACCCCCCCCCCCCCAAGCTCTCTCTCTCCGACTCTCTCTCCACCTAACATCACAAGTTTGAAAACCACATTCGACTGTGGGCCCCTCAAGCCTACAGATTGCTACAGACAGAGTAACCAGGGGAAGAAAGCCACCTACAAGTCTGCCTCAAAGAAAACCCTGAGCAATGTGGACCAGCCACAAAACTCACTTCGACAAGCAAAAGACGTCAAGAATATAACTTCAGCTGGAAGACCACGGAATCGCCCAACATCACAGAATGAGTTTTTTTTTTTAAAATTTAGTCTGGACTCAAATCCAACCACAAATTTACTTCTCACTCTGTAATCTATTTGTTTGTGTGTGTGATTCTCGTGTGACTGTGTGTGTAACTGTGTGTTGTGTTTTTTTAATGATTTTATTTAGATCGGGTTTATATTGTTAAGTATAATAAACTCACCTCTTCCATGTTTAAACTCAAGAGAACCAGTCCAATCAGTTCCTTCACCATCACACCAAAGGTAAAATGTAAAACCCTCAATGAGACGTTATTATTGCACAGTTTATAAAGGACAAACACTGTTGCAGTCACATAAAGAAGCGCCACTCTGACCCCTCCTCACCTGGCCATAACAATTGGCCGGGCTGGGGATGGAGAGAATATGGGGATGAACTCAGCTCACCATTAAATAGATACTAGAGGTTGTAAACTTCCTGGTTTAGCCTGAGACAATGGCTAACGAGGGGGATGCATATCATGGACAGGGAATGGTGCTTGTGACAGGAACTGAAGACAATGCTTTCAGTCTTCTCACGATTTAAATGACAAGAACACTAAATTAGTGAAATATGGTTTATGAATCTAATAGTTGGATACAGAGACTTACCAGGGACACCAATAGTAGCGAGGATGGGATAGTAAATAAATTGAATCATCTTCAGAGCATAATAGATCCGCAATTCTAGTGTTATCCAATAATAATCCGCAGTAAGATAGTCAAACCAATAGGATACACTCCTGTCAATTGTTGTAACATTCCAATCTATTGTTCTCAGATTCTGACCCATTGTTGTAACATTCCAATCTATTGTTCTCAGATTCTGACCCATTGCTGTAACATTCCAATCTATTGTTCTCAGATTCTGACCCATTGTTGTAACATTCCAATCTATTGTTCTCCTATTCTGACCCATTGTTGTAACATTCCAACCTATTGTTCAGATTATGATCTCTCCTCACCATCTCTCTGCAGCCACAGTTCCCTATGAGTGCCGGAGCTGATGCTCCCGCTGACACTTTCAGAAAACACATTGAAAGGAGTCCTGTATTAATAGAAGAGGGAAACCCTCCAGTGACACCATTAGGGTCCATGGAGACTGGCATTAATTACAGTCACTGAACAAACTGGTTCAGTTAACCCCTTTCAATTCAGCACTTTTTGTACCACAATAAAGTAGAACATTTATCCAGTCTGCATGGGAATTATGAGAGTTACTGAGGGAAGAAATGGTGGAAATGACAGAGGCAATGGACAAAATCTTTCAGTCCTCCTTGGATATGGGAGTGATGCCAGAGGTCTGGAGGATTGTCAACGTTACACCCTGTTTAAAAAGGGGAGGTTCGGTAAACCCTGTAAGTATCAGTCTAACGTTGGTGGTTGGAAACTTCTGGAGGTCATAACCCAACACAAATATATATCTTGCTTGCAATACAAAGGTTTATACATGACAAGCAGCACGGAAAGGTTAATGAAATATCATTCCTGATAATCTTCATCAAGTTCGTTGAGGACGTACCTGTGAGTGTTTCACGTAATATAATCATAGAAAGTTTAAGATACAGAAAGAGGCCACTTGTCCCATTGTGTCTGCAGCGGCCGAAAAATGATCCACCTATTCTAATCCCACCTTCCAGCATTTGATCCATAGCCCTGCAGATAATGACAGTTGAGGTGAACATCCAGTTTCCTTTTTACTGAGTGGAGGGATTCTGCTTCAACTATCCTTTCAGGCAGTAAGTTCTCGATCCTCACTATAAACAGGGGACTCAGTACTGAACCCTGTGGAACGCCACTGTAAACAGTTCTCCGGTCAGTAAAATACCTGTCAACAACTACCCTTTAATAAAAACAAGAAATGCTGGAAATACTCAGCAGGTCTGGCAGCATCTGTGGAGAGAGAAGCAGAGTTAACGTGACAGGTCCGTGACCATTCATCACTGATCTGAAAACTTAACCCTGCTTCTCCCTCTACAGATGTGGCCAGACCTGCTGAGTATTTCCAGCATGTATTGTTCTTACTTCAGATTTACAGCTTCCGCAGTATTTTGCTTTTATTATAACAATGACGCTTTGTTTCCTGCCACTGAGCCAATTTTGTATTTTTGTGTGGACAAGTTTCTCCTCAACTCCCCGCTAATCCTTCTGCTGAGCACTTTAAGTCACTGCCCCTTAGTCACTGATCTCTCTGCTCAGGTGAATAGAGTCGTCACCTCCACTCTATCCAAGCCTCTCAAAATTATGTCCATTTCAATCAGATCTCCCTTCAGCCTTCTCTGTTCCAAGTAGAACAACGCCAGCCTATCTAATCTTGCTTCATAGCTGCATTTTTCCAGTCCTGGCAAACATCCTTGTAAATCTCCTCTGTACCCTCTCTACACGTCCTTTGTGTAATGAGGTGACCAGAACTGCACGCAGTACTCAGGTTGTGACTTAACCAATGATTTATACAGTTCCAGCATAACCTATCTGCTCTTGTATTCTATACCTCAGCTAATAAAGGAAAGGATTCCATATGCCTTCTTAACCACCTTATCGACCTGACCTGCTACCTTCAGGACATCAGCGGACATTGACTCCAAGGTCCCTCACTTCCTCTACGCTTCTCAGCATTTTCCTATTAATCGTCTATCCCTTTGCCTTGTTTGACCTCAATTACATCATCTCAGACTTAACCGGTTGAATTCCATTTGGGGCTTTTCTGCCATCAATATCTTCCTGCAGCCTAAAGCTATCTTCCTTGCTATCTACCACATGGCGAATTTGTGTGCCATCTGCACACATCTTGATCATGCCCCCTACATTTACGTTCAAATCGTTAATATATACTACTAAAAGCTGGGGACCCAGTACTGAGCCCCATGGAACGCCACTGGAAACAGACCTCAAGTCAGTAAAACACCCGTCAACAATCACCCTTTGTTTCCTGCCACTGAGCCAATTTTGTATCCAGCTTGCTGCATTTCCCTGGATTCCATGGGATTTTATTTTTTTAACTAGTATGCCACATGGGACCTTGTCAAAAGCCTTGTCAAAATCCACGGAGACCATATCATCTGCACTACCCTCATCTATCATCCTTGCTACTTCGTTGAAAAATTCAATCAAGTTGTTCAAACAATATCTTCCCTTAGCAAATTCATGCTGACTGTCCTTGATTGACCTGAGCCTTTCTAAGTGACAATTTATCCTGTCTCTGAGAATAGATTCCAATCATTTTCCCACTACTGAGTTTACACTGACTGGCCTGCAACTATTTGGTCTATCCGTTGCTCCAATCCTCTGGCACTACACCTGCATCCAGTGAGGACTGGAAAATGATGGTCAGATCCTCTGCTATTTCCTCTCTCACTTCATTTGACAGCCTAGGATACATTTCATCAGGCCCTGGTGATTTATCAACTTTCAAGGATGCTAATCCCATTAATACTTCCTCTCTCCTATGTATATCACATCCAATAATTCACACTCCTCCTCCTTAACCACAATACCTGCATCGCCCCCACTTTTGTTAAGACAGATACAAAGTACTTATTAAGAACCTTGGCAACATCTTCCGCCCCTACTCATGTATATCCACTTATGTATATAGATTTTCAGAAGGCCTGTAATCAAATGACATTTCATAGACTTGTTATGACATGGATTAATGTGACAGTGATGGTGTGGATATGACACTGACTCAGGGACAGAAAGCAGCGAGAAGTGGTGAACAGTCATTGTTCAGACTGGAGGTGGAGGGGAGTATACAGTACTGTTTCTCAGGGTTCAATTCACTCCGCATGATATCAAGAAACTACTGAAGGCACTGGATACTGCAAAGGCTATGAGCCTTCACAATATTCCGGAAATAGTACTGAATACCTGTGCTGCAGAACTTCCATTCCCCCATCAAGCTGTTCCAGTACAGCTACAACATTGGCATCTAACCTGCAATGTGGAAAATTGCCCAGGTATGTCTTGTACACAAAAAGCAGGTCAAGTCCAACATGGCCAATTGCAGCCCCATCAGCCTCCTCTCAATCATCAGAAAAGTGATGGAAGGTGTCATCGACACTGCCATCAAGCGGCACTTGCTTAGCAATAACCTGCTCAGTGACGCTCAGTTTGCATTCCGCCAGGGTCACAAAGCTCTTGACCTCATTACAGCCTTGGCTCAAATTTGGACAAAGGAGCGGAACTCAAGAGGTGAGGTATGAGTGACTGCCCTGACATCAAGGCGGCATTTGACGAATCATCTCCGTTGACATTCAATGACATCACCATCGCTGAATCCCCCACTATCAACATCCCAGGGGCGACCATTGACCAGAAACTGAACAGCAATAGCCATATAAATACCATGGCTAAAAGAGCAGGTCATATGCGAGGAATCCTGAGGCGAGTAACTCACCTCCTGACTCCCCAAAGCCAGTCCACCATCTACAAGGCACAAGTCAGGAGTGTGATGGAATTCTCTCTGCTTGCCTGGATGGCTGCAGCTCCAACAACACTCAAGAAGCTCGGCACCATCCAGGACAAGGCATCACATGATTGGCACCCCATCCACAACATTCACTCCCTCCACCACCGACGCACAGTGGCAGCAGTGTGTACCATCTGCAAGATGCACTGCAGCAACACACCAATGCACCTTCGACAGCACCTTCAAAACACACAACCTCTACCATATAGAAGGGCAAGGGCAGCAGATGTATGGAAACACCACCACCTGCAAGTTCCCATTTTGCTGCTCATCTGACCAGACCATTAACATCTTCCTGCAGCCTTCTCGCTGTCGACTACACGGCCAATCTTTGTGTCGTCTGCAAAAGTCTAATTCATACCCCTTACATTTACGTCTAAATCTTTAGTATGACCACAAAAAGCAGGGGAACCATTACTGAGCCCTGTGGAATGACACTGGAAACAGTCCTCCAGTCGCAAAAATACTTGTCAATAATTACCCTTTGTTTCCTGCCACTGAGCCAATTTTGTATCTGCCTTGCTGCATTTCTCTGGATGCCATGGGATTTTATTTTTTGAACCAGTCTCTCATGTGGGACCTTGTCAGAAGCCTTGCTAAAATCCATGTAGACCACATCAACTGCACTACCCTCATCTATATTGCTTGTAACATCTTCAAAAAATTCGATCAATTTGGTCAAACAAGAGCGTCCCTTAACAAATCCATGCTGACTATCTTTGAAAAACCTGTGCCTCTCTAAGTGACAGTTTATCCCGTCTCTCAGAATAGATTCCAATAATTTGCCCACTACTGAGGTTAGACTGACTGGCCTGTAATTATTCAGACTATCCTTCGCTCCCTTTTTAAACAGAGGTACAATGTTAGCAATTCTCCAATACTCCAGCATCACAACTGTATCTAGTGAGGATTGGAAAATGATGGTGGGCAGACCCTCTGCTATTTCTTCTCTTGCTTCTTCGAACAGCCTGGGGTACATTTCATCCAGCTGTGGTTATTTTTCAACTTTCAAGGATACTAATCCCATTAATACTTCCTCTCTCCCTATGTTTAACACACCCAATAATTCACACTCCTCCTCCTTAACGACAATATCTAAATCCCCCCTCTTTTTTGAAGACATACGCAAAGTGTTCAATAAAGAACCATACCAATATCTTCCACCCTTATACAAAGGTTACCTTTCTGATCTATTATGGGTCCTACTCTCCCCTTAGTTATCCTCTTACTCGTAATGTATTGAGAAAACATCTTTGGGTTCACCTTGATTTTGCTTGCCAATATTATTTCATTCCCTCTCTTTCATTTCCTAATTTCCTTTTGGATTTGACCCCTCCACTTTCTAAACTCCTCACAACTTTCTGCAGTATTCAGTTCTCAGTGTCGGATATATGCTTCCCTTTTCTGTCTTATCCGACCCTGTCGGCACCTTGACATCCATGGGACTCGAGATTTGGCCGACTCACCCTTATTCTTTGTGGGAACATGCTTATCCTGAACCTCTTGAATCTCCCCTTTGAATGCCTCCCACTGCTCTGAGACTGAATTACCTTCAAGCAGCTGTTTCCAGTCCACTTTTGCTCCACAGTTTAGTAATATCAGCCTTGCCCCATTGAGAACTCTAACTGCTGATATATCTCTTGTCCTGCTCCATAATTATGTTAAAACGAACTGAATTATGATCATTCCCACCAAAATGCTCTCCCACTGCTACTCCTTCCACCTGCTCATCTTCATTTCCTAAAACAATGTCTAAAATGGCACCTTCTCTTGTTGGACTTGTTACATCCTGGTCAAAAACGTTCTCCTGAATGCACCCCAAGATTTCTGTTCCTTCAAATCTTTTCATCCTAAAATTATCCCAGTTAATATTGGGGGAATGAAAATCTCCTACTATTACTGCCCTATTGTTCTTGCACTTCTCAGAGAGGTGCCTACATATCTGCTCTTCCATCTCCTTCTGACTATTTGACTGTCGAGATAACACTCCCAGCAGTGTGATTGACCCTTTTTGGTTCCTTTGCTCAATCCATATGGTCTCACTTGATGAACCTTCCAACATATCATCCCTCCTCACAGCTGCAATAGATACCTTGACCAAAATTGTCACTCCCCCTCCTTTCCTATCACCTTCCCCATCGCGTCTGAAAATCTGGTAACCAGGAACGTTGAGCTGCCATTCCTGTCCCTCCTAAAGCCATGTTTCTGTAATAGCTATGATACCATACTACCACGTGTCTATCTGTGCCCTCAGCTCATCTGCTTTATTTGCTATACCCCTTGCATTGAAATAGATACCCTTGAGCACTGCTAAGCTCTTCATCTTTATTTTATAACCTTTGTTTCCTCTGTATTCCAGACTCATCCATTAATTTTCCGCCTTCCATTTTCATTGCTGATTTTGTCCCGGCTGAGTCTACCCTCAGGTCCCCATCCCCCTACCAAACTAGTTTAAACCCTCCCCAACAGTACTCGCAAAACGTTCCACAAGGAACCCAGTCCCGACTCTGTTCAGGTGCAAATCTTCCGGCCTATACAGGACCCATCTCGCCCAGAGCCGGTCCCAGTTTCCCAGGAATATGAAGCCCTCCTTTCTGCACCATATTTCCAGCCAAACATCCATCTGTCTTATCTTTCTATTTCTGTGCTCAGTTGTGCGTGGCATTGGGAGTAATCCGGAGATTGCTACTTTTGACGTCCTGCTTGTCAATTTCTTTAATTGCTCCCAAATTCTGACCAGAGGACAACATTCCTCTTTCTACCGATGTCGTTGGTTCCGATGTGAACCACGACCTCTGGCTGTTCCCCTTCACCTTCAGGATGCTCTGCAGTCGCTCAGTGACATCCTTGACCCTGGCAACAGGGAGGCAACACACCATTCTGGATTCACGTCTGAGGCCACAGAAACGCCTGTCTGTTCCCCTGACTATTGAACCACCGATCACTCTGGCTCTTTCCGTCATCCCTGTATCCCACTCTGCAGTTGAGCCACCCGTGGTGCCATGGACTTGGCTCTGGCTGTACTCCCCAGCTGAAGCATCATTTTCCTCAGTATTCAGAACTGAATACCTGTTGGAGAGTGAGATGCACTCAGGGGTCTCCTGCACTACCTGCCTGATTCTTTTTGACTGTCTGGTGATCACCCATTCCCTCTCTCCCTGCATACTCCTAAGCAGAGGGGTGACCACATCTGTAAACATGCTAAAGCTGAATAAACTGGTATATGAGAAGGAAGAATGTGCAGGGTTACGGGAAAAAGGCAGGGAATGGGATTAGGTGAATTGCTTATGCGGAGAGCCGGTGCAGACACGACGGGCTGAATAGTTCCTTTTGTGCGGTAATAACATTGTAATGCGCTGTCTCAGATGGGTGTAATGGTGGAGAATGGGGAATCCATGGTGGGAAAGGGAAGTTGTCCTATGGGAACCGAAATCGTAGCAAGAATTGTCCTGGTCGAGGGCATCCAGGAAATATCCTCCCTGCTTCCTCCAGCTCCTGAAGTGTCCTCCGGATTCCTGGTGCCAATGACTGTGTCCTCATGACGGTGATGATATGAAGGGTGCAGCAGAACACCATGAACTTGGACACCTGATCCAGTGTGTAGTGGAGGGCTCCTCCCGAGAGGTTCAGACATCGGAAGCATTGCTTCATCACACCGATGGTCTATTCCTGGTGACACCATTGCCCACGTTATACACAAGTTAATTGTGTGATGTTGGTTGGCGGTGGGAGGTGGTTTGGGGGAGTAGAAACATGAGATGTGTCCAGAGGGGGATTCCTTTGTCTCCGAGGGGCCACATTCTGAATCAGCATGGAGACCGAAGTGTTGGAACCGGCTGACTGCTTCAGAATGAAAGTATGGTGGCTGCAGCCAGCATAGTGGACATTCACCAATATGATGTACTGGGCATGCTCTCACACCAACTGTACATTAATGGAGTGAGAGTTCTTCCAGTTCCTGTGACTCGCCCTATTGAAATGGGGGCCCGGAGGAGCAACCTACACCATCAGCAATCCCGCTATCCTGACAAAGCCACGGGATCTCTCATCCTGCTTCTCCCTGCTGAGGGAGAAATGATGACATAGATGGTCACCCTCATCTCCCAGAATTATCACTGGACAACACACAGGCCTCGCAACTACTGGTCAGTTCGTGTGACATCAGTTGTGAGTAAGGTTTTAGAAACAATAATAAGGGAAAAAGGGCAAAACACTCTTGGAGAGGGTTGAGTTATTTAAGGATTGTCAGCACGGATTTCTAAAAGACAGATTATGCTTGATGAACTAATTGAATTTATTTTGATGATCAGAGAAGGTTGGTGAAGGGAATGTGGTGGATGTTGTCTACATGGATTTTATGAAAGTATTTGATGAAGAATCACACAAAAGCTTGGTTAACAAAATTGAAGCTCATGGAATAGCATCCAATTGGATCAAAAATTGTCCAAAGGACAACAAAAAGAGGCTTGTGTTAAATGGTTGTTTTTCAGACTGGAGGATGGTAGACAGTGATGTTCCCCAAGGTTCAGTGCTAGGAATACTGATTTATTTATTTATTTTTGCTGTATGTAAATGATCCTGGAATACAGAGTAGAATTTCAAAATTTTCCGAAGATACCAAACTTGGAGGAGTGGTAAGCAGTGAGGATGATACAAACTGCCTGCAACAGGAGAGAGATAGGCAAGCAGAATGGACAGAGAAGTGGCAGGTAGAATTTAATAAAGAGGAGTGTGAGCTGATGCATTTGAACAGAAGGAATAGGAAGGCAATATAGACTTAATGACACAGTTCTAACGTTTATGCCAGAACAGAAGGATCTGGGGCTCCATATGCATTGATCTGGGCAGGACCTGTTTGGTGAGTGTTTAGCAAAATATCGACCACACTTGGAATATTCTGTTCTGTTCTGGTCGCCTCATTATAGGAAGGATGTTGTAGCTTTCGAGAGGGTGCAGAGGAGATTTAACAGGATGCTGCCTGGACTGGAGGGCATGTCCTACGAAGAAAGATTGAGGGAGCGAGGTCTTTTCTCATTGGAGCGAAGAAGGATGAGAGGTGACTTGATAGAGGTGTACAAGATGATGAGAGGCATAGATAGAGTGGATAGCCAGAGACGATTTCCCAGAGTGGAAAGGGCTATCACCAGGGGGCATAATTTTAAGGTGATTGGAGGAAGGTTTCGGGGAGATGTCAGAGGTAGGTTTTTTTCACAGAGAGTGGTGGGTGTGTGGAATGCGCTGCCAGCGGTGGTAGTAGAAGCAGATACATTACGGGCATTTAAGCGACTCTTGGATAGGTACATGGATGATAGTAGAATGACGGGTAGGTAGTTAGTTTGATCTTAGAGTAGGTTAAAGGTTCGGCACAACATCGTGGGCCGAAGGGCCTGTACTGTGTGTACTGTTATATGTTCTATGTTCTATCTTGGGATTTATCATTAGAGACAAAGATACAAAATAAGGGAAGTTATGCAGAACCTTCACAAAGCTTTGGTTAGGCCCCAACTAGAGAACTGTGTCCAGTTCTGGTCACCACATTTTACGAAGGATGTGAAGGTCCTTGGGAGGGTGCAGAGGAGATTTAACAAAATGGTTCCAGGAATTGGTGCCGGGGGGGGGGGGGGGGTGGGGGGTGCGGGGGGGGAGCGGGATGGTCAGTTACAAGGTTACTTTGGAGAAGATGGAGATGTTCTTTCTGGAGTAAAGGAGATTGAGAGAGATTTGATAGAGGTGTCCAAGATTATGATAGACTTAGATAAGAAAGACAAGGAAAAACTGTTCCCATTAACTGATGAAACACGGACTAGGGGACACAGATGGAAGGTTTGGGATAAGGGATGCAGGGGGAAAATGAGGAAGAACTTTTTTACACAGTTGACGTTAATGAGCTGGAACTCACTGCCCATGAGGGTGGTGGAAGACGAGACAATCAATGATTTCAAAAGGAAACTGGTTGGACACCTGAAGGAAATGAACTTGCAGGGATATGGGGATTGTGCGGGGGAGTGGGACTGTCTGGATTGTTCCAGCAGAGCTGGCATGGAGGTACCGAATGGCCTCCTTATGTGTTGTAAATGACTCTATGACAGTATTTTGGATATGTCTCCGGCTCCTGCCTGGAAAGATCCAGATACAGAGAGTTTCAATGAAGCTGTGACCTTAACAGCCACTGACAGCTCCGTCCTCACACTGGTGAGAGGCTCCAGGTCGTGTTACAGGAGGTGTCACAGCTCTGTGACCATCTCCTTATTGAATCAGAGTCACCTCACACACTGCTCCTGGGTTCGGTGCAGGTAGGAAAATTGCTCTTGGAAAACCCGGGGTGGGTCGGGCAACGCCCCCTCCTCCTCCCTCTTTACAGAGCTTCCCCTCTCTGCTGTCTCTACTCCAAGTGTTGGTCATGTTACAGACACAGCGACACTGTAACTACAGTCCGCATACCTCGTCCAGAGTTGGGTCACCAAATCCTCTGTCCTTCCTGAATGTCTGCAGCAGCTCACAACACAACCTCCAAAAAACCATCCACAGAACCTCCACTAACTTTACAATAGCAGAAGTAAGTCAAAAGCTGTAAGTTGGATGCCTGGTGCTTTTAAATAACACTAGAGGGGGTACCTCGTGCTGCTGAATGTATGTTCAGCTGAGAGTGACTAACACAGGCGGTCAGTGGACATGCACAGACCAAGTTTCAAAGACGTACATCAAAGTTCCCGGTATGGTACATTGACATCACTTTCAACTCCATCCTCAAAGGGACAACACATATATGGTACGATTGAGCTAGTGCCCTGCCCAGCTTGGGACACTGTGCTGGCCACACTAGAATTGACCGGCTGTGAGGACCACACGAATAGAACATAGATGATACGAGTTTGCTGGAGCCCTGCCCAGCATGGGGTATTGTGCACTAGCAGTGGTCGGCTCTGCGGTTCTCATCATTTTATGTATCCCAGCTTCTGTACCGTCAGCACCAGTAGTGCTGCAGAGTCTAAAATCGTGGCTCTGGATAGATACAGAGGGAAATAAATTCACTTTAAAAGGAGAACTGAAAAAAGATTGATGTCAAAAGAGTTGCAGGAATATGGGAAATGGACAGGGAAATGGGACTAACTGGAGGGGTGAGGCCATGGAGAGATTCAAACACAGGAATGAGAATAATAAAATTAAGGTGCTGCCAGACTGGGAGCCAATGTCGATCAGTGAACACAGGGGTGATGGGTGATCGGGATTTGGTGTGAGTTAGGATACAGGCAGCAGAGTGCTGGATGGACTGTGGTTTATGGAGGTTTATAACTGGGAGGGTGATCAGGATAGAATTGGAATAGTCCAGTGTGGATTTAACGGTAACACGGATGAGGGTTTTGCAGCAGATGGGCTGAGGCAGAAGTGGAGACGGGTGATATTACAGAGGTGTTAGTAGGCAGGGTTGGTGATGGAAAGAATATGGAGATGAACTCAGCTCAGGTTTAAATATAACACAGAAGTTGTAAACTGACTCGTTCAAGCTCAGATATTGGGCAGAGTGGAGGATGTGCTTCCCAGATAGGGGATGGAGTTTGTGATGGAGACCAATGATACTGGCTTCGGTATTCCCCAAATTTACATTACAGAACAGCATTTCATTGAAACAAGGTTTACAGATCTCCTAGCCTGAAATAGAGACAGCAACAGCAGCAAAGATGAGAGAGTAAATGACAAGAACTGTAATACAGTTGAGAATGGTTTATAAAGCAAATAGGTGGAGATATTCACCAAGCATAACAACGGCAGCAAGAAGGGCAGAGTAAATTACAGGAGCAGTAATGCTGTTAAACATGGTTTAAAGAATTAATAGCCAGATAGAGAGACTTACCAGTGACACCAATAATAGCCAGGATGGGATAGTAAATGTATTGAATAATCTTCAGTACGAGATAGATACGGAAGTTTAATGAGTGCCAATCATAATATGTAGAAAGAGAGTAAAGATCCGAGGATAAACTCCTGTCCATTGTTGTAAGATTCCAATCTATTGTTCTCAGATTCTGACCCATTGTTGTAACATTCCAATCTATTGTGCTCAGATTCTGACCCATTGTTGTAACATTCCAATCTATTGTTCTCAGATTCTGACCCATTGCTGTAACATTCCAGTCTTTTGTTCTCAGATTCTGATCTATCCTCTCTCTATCTCTCTGGAGCAGTTGATCTCTGTAAGTGCCGGAGCTGATGCTCCCACTGACACTATGGAATAACACATTGAAAGAAGCCCCTTATTAATAGAAGATGGAAAACACAATTAGGGTCCATGGAGACTGACATTAATTACAGTCACGGAACAAACAGATTCAGTTAACGCTTTTAAATCCAACACTTTTTGTACCACAATAAAGTTGAACATTTACCCAGTCTGGATGGGATGTATGAGGGTTGCTGAGGGAAGGAATGGTGGAAATAGCCGAGGCACTGGCCAGAATATTCCAATCCCTCTTGGATATGGGCGGGATGACAGATTTCCACAGGCTCACCACTCTCTGGGTGAAGGAACTTCTCCTCATCTCAGTCCTGAAAGTTTTACCCCGTATCCTTAGACTATGAGCCCTAGTTCGGGAGTCCCCCACTATCGGGAACATCCTTCCTGCATCTACCCTGTCAAGTCCTGTTAGAATTTTATAGGTTTCGATGAGATCCCTCCTCACTTTCTGAATTCCAGTGAATAGAATCCTAATATCTCTCCTCATACGACAGTCCTACCACCCCAGAAATCAGTCTGCTAAAATTCTACTGCATTCCCTCTATAGCAAGAACACCCTTCCACAGATAAGGAGACCAAAACTGCACACAATATTCCACGTGCGGCCTCACCAAGGCCCTGTATAATTGCAGCAAAACATCCCTGCTCCTGTACTCGAATCCTGTCTCTATGAAGGCCAACATAACATTCGCCTTTTTCTGCCGCCTGTTGCAGCTGCATGCTTACCTTCAGTGACTGGTGTACGAGAACACCCAGGTCTCGCTGCATATTCCCCTCTCTCAGTTTATAGCCCTTCAGATAATAATTTGTCGTCCTGTTTTTGCTAGTAAAGTGGATAACTTCACATGTATCCACATTATACTGCATCTACCATGCATTTGCCCACTCACTCAACTTGTCCAAATCACCCTGAACCCTCTCTGCATCCTCCTCACAACTCACCCTCACACCCAATTTTGTATCATCTGCAAATTTGGAGATATTACATTTAGTTTCCTCATCTAAATCATTAATATATATTGTGAATAGCTGGTGTCCTAGCTCCAATCCCTGTGGTACCCCACTAGTCATTGCCTGCCATTCAGAAAAAGATCCGTATGTTCCAATGCTTTGTTTCCTGTCTTCCAACCAATTTTCTATCCATCGCAATATACTACCCCCAGTCTCGTTCACTTTAATTTTACATGCTAATCCCTTACGTGAAACTTTGTCGAGAGCCTTCTAAAAATGCAACTAAACCACATCCACTGGCTCCCCCTCATCAACTCTACTAGTTACATCCTCGAAGAATTCTAGTAGATTTATCAAACATGATTTCCCTTTCATAAATCCGTGCCGACTCTGTCCAATTCTACCATGGTTCTCCAAATGCCCTGCTAAAAATCTTTGATAATGGACTCCAGGATTCCCCCCACGACCGATGTCAGGCTGACTGGTCTACAATTTCCTGCTTTCTCTCTACCTTCCTTTTTTAACAGTGGGGTAACATTAGCTACCTTCCAATCTGTAGGAACTGTTCCAGAGTCCATAGAATCTTGGATGATGACCACCAATACATCCACTATGTCTCGGGCCACTTCCTTAAGTACTCTGGGATGTCGATTACCAGGCCCTGGCATTTATCGGCATTCAATACCATCAACTTCCCCAACATCATTTCTCTACTAATACTGATTTCTTTCAGTTCCTCTCTCTCACTAAACCCTGTATTCACCAACATTTCTGGTATGATATTGGTGTCCTCCTTTGTGAAGACAGAACCAAAGTATGCATTTAGTTGGTCAGCCATTTCTTTGTTTCCCATAATAAATTTCCCTGTTTCTGACTGTAACGGACCTACATTTGTCTTCGCCAATCTTTTCCGCTTCACATACCTATAGATTCATTTACAGTCAGTTTTTATGTTCCCCACAAGCTGACACTCGTACTCCATTTTCCCCTTCTCAATCAATTCCTTGGTGCTCCTTTGCTGAATTTTAAACTGCTCCCAATCTTCAGGTCTGTTGTTTTTTCCTGGCAAATTTATATGCCTCTGCCTTGGATCTAATGATATCTCTAATTTTCCTTGTAAGCCATGATTTGGCTACCTTGTTAGTTTTACTTTTGTGCCAGACAGGATTAACAATTGTTGCAGTTCGTTCATGCGCTCTTTGAATGTTTGCCATTGCCTATCCAGGGTCATCTCTTTAAGTAACATTTCCCAATGTATCATCGATAACTCATGCCTCATACATTCGTAGCTTACTTTATTAAGATTCACGACCATAGTCTCAGAATCAACTAGGTCATGAAGAATTCTATCATATTATGGTCGCTCATCCCCAAGGGATCTCGCACATCTGGATTGTCAATTATTCCTCTTTTATTACACAATAACCAGTCCAGGATGGCCTGTTCTCTGGCTGGTTCCTCAAAGAATTGGTCCTAAAAACCATCCCGTATATTCTCCAGGAATTCCTCCACAATGTATTGTGACCAATTTGATTTGCCCAATCTATATGCAGAGTCAGGAAACCCATAATTACAGATGTTCCTTTATCGGTTGCGTCTCCAGTTTCCTGTTCAATGCCATTCCCAAATTCAGCACTACAGTCTGGGGGTCTATATACAACCCCCAATAACGTTTTTTGCCCTTTAGTGTTTCTCAGCTCTACCCATACAGATTCGATATCGTCAGAGCTAATATCCTGCCTCACTATTGCGTTCATTTCCTCTTTAACCAGCAATGCAACTCCACCAAGGATGGTGTGAATATTTGGTAGGAAGCTCATCTCAAGACATCTCAAGGAGAACGATGTAACCAAGTATGTGAACAGTTTAAGTTAGTCTCAAACATTTACAAAGGAGAGGAATGACGTGTGTAACTAGGAAATGTTTGGAGCAGACATAGAAAACAATGACTTCAATCTTCTCAATATTTAATTGACATTGCAGATGTATGAGGTAATACATTTTGAAAGGATGTTTGAAGAGGGACAATACAAGTTAAATGGTACAACTATAAAGGTGGTGAAAGAACAGAGACACCTGGGGTGCTTGAACACATATCTTTGAAGGTGGCAGGAAAGGTTAACTAAACAGTTAATAAATATATGGGATCCCAGGGTTTATAAATAGAGGCAAAAAGAACAAAAGCAAGGACATTATGTAAAACATATATAAAATAATAGTTCAGCTGCACCTGAAGTCTTGTGTCGAATACTGGGAACCACACTTCAGGAAGGACATGAAGCCTTCAGAGAGGGTACAGAACTGTTTTACTAGAATTTGTCCAGGCATGAGGGATTACAGTTATGTAGCTGGGGTTGTTCTCCTCAGAGCAGAGAACTTTCAGAGGAGATTTGATTGAGGTGTTTAACATTAGGAAGGGTTTAGATAAATTAAATAAAGAGAAACTGTTTCCAATGTCCAAGGGACCGGTAATCAGAGACGCAGATTTAAGGCGATTGGTAAAAGAAGCAGACATGAGGATTTTGCTTCTGAGTGGTTTGGATTTGGAATGCACTGTCTGATAGGCTGATGGATACAGATTTAATAGTAGATCCCAAAAGGGAATTGGATAAATATCTGATGCAGAAAAAATGTTAGGATATAGTGAAAGAGTCAGGGAGTGGGAGTAACTGGATTGCTCTTTGAAAGGGCCAGCACGGATTTGATGGGAGGAATGACATCATTCAGGTTGTGCTATTCTATCATTCTGTGATGGTTCCCACCTGGACTTTCACAATTTTCCTATCCTTTCAACAGTTGTTTGATGAAGTACCACACAACAGCCGTGTTACCGAATTGGAAACACATGGGATTAAAGGACCAATATCAGCCGTGGCTCAGTTTGTATCTCTCTCCCCTTTCAGATTCGAGGATCAAGTGTCACTGCAGGACTTGATCACAAGGATCAAGGCTGACACTGCAGTACAGTACTGAGGGAGTGTTGCACTGTCAGAGGTGCCGTCCTTTGAACAAAAAGTTAAGCCAACGCCCCACAGCACTAAAATAAAAGCAAAATGACTCTCAGGTGGAAGTTAAAGATCCCATTGGATTATTTCGAAGAAGCAGAGGGGAATTATCCCCAGTGCCCTGGTCAAGATTTACCATTCAATCAACATCACAAAAACAGATCTGATCATCATCACATTGCTACTTGTGGGATCTTACAGTGCAGAAATTGTCTTCCTGTTTCCCACATTACAAGAGTGACAACGCTTTAAGAAGTTCTCATTGTGTGTTAGGTGCTTTGTGCCGTCTGATGGCCATGAAAGGCACTATATAAATGCAGCTTTTTAAAAAAATCAATGCCAGCATGCAGGAAATTATCTAAGTGACAGAAAGCATAGAGTAGTGGAGAATGGTAATTGTTCAGTCTGGAGGGAAGTACACAGTGGGGTTCCCCAGGGTCACAGTCGGGATCACTGTTGCTGTATGTTATTGCCGTTGGGTTGTGTACAGGGGGGATAATGTCAACGTTTTCAGATGGACATAAGCGCAGAAATGTTAATAAACAGTGAGAAGGATAGTAACAGACTTCAGGAAGACAGAAACTGACTGGTGAAATGGGCAGGAACATGACAGATATAATTTAACACAGTGAAATGTGAAGTGAGACATTTGGGTAGGAAGTATGAGGAGAAACAATATAAACTAAATGGTACCATTATAAAGTGGGTGGAGGATTAGAGAGACTGGGGGTGTACACACATAGATCATTGAAGGTAACATGTAGTGTCCTCGGTGTTAGAGAGAGAGATACAGAGTAATAAAATTCAGGAGGAAATGCTGATCTTTATACATCATTGGTTAGGTCCCAGCTGGAGAATTGTGTCTAATCCTGATCACCATACTTTGATAAGGATGTCAAGGACTTAGTGAAGATACAGAGGTGATTTACTGGAATGGTACCAGGGATCTGGGAATTCAGTTTTGTGGAGAGATTGGAAAAGCTGGGATTATTCTCTTTGGAGCAGTGAAGGGTAAGAGGAGATTTAATATAGAATTCTAAATCATGAGGGGTTTTGATAGAGTATTTAATGTGAAACTGTTTCCAGTGTCAGAAAGTTCAGTGTTAAGAAGACACAGATTGAAGGTAATTGACAAAGAAGCAGAGGTGAAATGAGGAGAAATTTCTTCCACAGCAACTTGTTGGGATCTGGAATTCACTGCCTGAAAACATGGTGGAAGCAGATTCAATAATTTTTCAGAAAGGAATTTAACAAATACACGAAAAGAAAAAATAAACGGGAGTCTGTGGAAAGAGGATGGGAGAGGAACTAATTAAACACATCTCTCACAGAGACAGCACTGACACAATGGGGCGAATAGCCTCCTTCTGTGCTACATAATCTCTGATTCTGAGAGTAACAGAAAGAGAATGAAGCGAAAGGGAGAGAGAGAGTGAGAGGGAGGGTGAAAAGGGGAAAGGGAAATAGAGACAGAGTGAAAGAAAACTTTGCACCCGCTTTCGGGAGTAGGGATTGTGATTCGTGATCTTCCCATGCCCGTTCCTGTTGAGGCAGGTGACACACAAACTTCATGCTGCCTCCTTATTTCCATGAATTCTACGTGACCCTCAGGGTGAACTACCCTGCTCACTGTCTGCACATTTAACAGGAACCTAACTGAATGTGAGGCTGGCATGTGTTTCAGCCAGGATTCAGCTCTTAAAGGCAGTCTGTCCCTCTTAAAGAGAAGCTGCATAGATTCACAGTAGGCTGCTGTTGCTGACTGTGATTTCTGCAATTGGAGACAAGGTAAATGGAACACTAGGACAGAGAGATGGCTCTGCGGTTCATGGATGTGGTGCTAGAGGCCTTAGTCATGGAGGGTGACAGGAGAAGAGTGCCCATGTTTCAGTGGGGTGGGGTGGAGACCCTCAAGGAACGCTATCCTCAGGGAATGGGAACAGTGGCCAGGGAGGTCAATGCAAGAGGTCTGGCCCCGAGGACCTGAACCAGAGCCAGAAGAAGTTTAATGAGCTCACACGGGTGGTCAATGTCAGTGAATTCATCACCACATGACACCTCCTACCCCCAACACCACCAACCTCTCACAATGCTCAAAGTACCACACCCCCATCACTCACCCATCAGCTGTCCCTAAACTCAGTACTCACACTCAGCATTCACATACTCCACCTCACCCTCACACACCTTCCACTGATGCCAGCCTCACACCCACCTCTCACTGCCTCCACATCCTCCAGCTATTCAGCTATGGTAGGCACATCACCCAAGCACAGTGCAACACAATTACTGACATTCTGCCCTCTCTCTTACAGGAGAAGGCGGCCCCTAATCACAGGGATCAGCAGTGAACAGACAAGGGGCCTGGCATACCTATATCCCCGAGCCTGAGGGAGGAGATGGTTCTCCATATCATAGGACCAGTTGTGACAGAGCCCGTAGCATCCGGCATCACCGAGAGCATTCAGGATGATGCTATGCTCCTGTCTTATGTCCCTTCTTAACTCCCACCTCCCCTCATCCTGCTGTCTGGGATGACCTGCAAGTTGTAGACATTGATAGAGTCATAAAGTCTTTGAGTTATTTAGAGCACAGAAGGAGGCCATTCGGCTAATCGCGTCCATGCTAACTCTCCACGGAACTGTCGATTGTGTGCCACCCCCTCCCGCCCCCCACCATCCCTGCACCCCCCGCATGATCCCCGTATCTCTGCAAGTCTATTTCACTCAGATGGCAAACCAATTTCCTCGTGAAGTCATTTTTTTTGTCTCCTCATCCACCACCCTTGTGGGCAGCGAGATCCAGGTGATTAATACCAACTGTGTAAAAAGGTTTTTCCTCACAATCGCCCTTCATGTTCAGACCAATACCTTCAATTTGTATCCCCTAGTCTTTGTATCATTTGTTAATCGGAACAGTCTTTCCTTGTCTAACTGATCTAAGTGAGATTAACAGCCTGAGTAACAGGAACCAGAGAGTAGTGATGAACAGTTATTTCTCAGATTGGAGGAAGGTTTATAGTGGGGTTCCCCAGGGGTCGGTGATAGGGCCACTGTTTTTCTTGATCTATATTAATGACCTGTACTTTGATCTACAGGGCACAATTTCAAAATTTGCAGGCGACAGAATACTTGGCATTATTGTGAACAAAGAGGAGGACAGTGATGGACTTCAAGAGGACAGAGATAGGCAGGTGGAATGGGAGGACACGTGGCAAATGAAATTTAATGTCGATACATGTGAAGTGATTCATTTTGGCGGCAAGACCGCAAAGAAGCAATAGAAAATAAAGGATACAATTCAAAAGGGTATGCAGGAGCAGAGAGACCTGGGGGCTTTATATGATCCTATTGTTGGAGGTGGCAGGCAGGTTGAGAAAGCAGTCAGTAAGGCATTCAGAATCCAGGGTTTAATAAATAGAGACAGTGAGTACAATAGCAAGGAAGCTTTGATGAAGCTTTATAAAACACTGCCTCCGTCTCAACTGGAATATTGTGTCCAGTCCTGGGCATCACAGTTCAGGAAGGTTGTGAGGGCATTAGAGAGAGTGCAGCAAAGATTTATGGGAATAGATTCAGGAATGAGGAATTCTGTTCTATGGATAGATTGGGGATGCTGGGGCTGTTCTGCTTGAAGAAAAAGTGAAGAGGAGATTTGACAGAAGTGTTCAAAGTTATAAGGGATCTGGAATGGGTGGATAGGGAGAAACTGTTCCCATTGGCGGATGGATCAAGACCAGAGGACACTGGTTTAAGGTGATTGGTCGAAGAACTAAAGGTGACATGAGTGAGTGGTTAGAATCTGGAATGACCTGCCTGAGAGTGTGGTGGAGGCAAATTCAAACGTAATTTTCAAAAGGTAATTGGATAATTATCTGAAAAAAAATGCAGGTGTTTGGGAAGAGGCAGGGGCAGTGGGAGGAGCTGAGTGACTTTCACAGAGATCCAACATGGACATAAAGGGCGAATGGCCTCCTTCTGTGCTGTAACAATCCTATGAGACTGTGACTCGCCACGTGCAGATTCCGTCTCTACACCAGCCTCGAAGGTACACGCAGTGTTAATATTTGAGCTGGTGACTGTGAGTATCAGACCAAGTGATGGGACTTCACCATCAGTGCTGTGCTGCTGCTCTCTCTCTGTCTCCTGGAGCTCCTGTGACTGGGAAGCTGGCAGTTTTGGGTTATCAATGGAAAGTATGAAACCATCTGCTTCACGAATGTCCTTTAGGGAAGGAAATCTGCTGTCCTTACCTGGTCTGGACTACATGTGACTCCAGACCCACAGCAATGTCGTTGACTTTTAACTGCCCTCTGAAATGGCCTAGCAAGCCACTCAGTTCAAAGGCAAATCGGGATGGGCAGCAAATGCTATTCTTGACAGTGACACACAAATTCATGGAAGAATAAAAAAAAGATCGTAAGGTTTGGGGTGAGGAATTGTGGTGGGATGGAAAGCAGGACGGCCATGGTTCCATGACTGGAGTCTCAAAATTTCCGATGACACAGAATTTGGAGGAGGGCAAAGAATCAGGATGATATGAAGCACCTGCAACAGGACACAGACACGCAAGCGGACTGGGCAGACAACTGGCAGATGGAATTTAATAGAGAGGAGTGTGAGGTGATGCATTTTGGCAGTAGGAATAGAGGGAGGTTACATAGTCTAATAGTACAGTTCTAAAGAGTGTGCATGAGCAGATAAACCTGCCGGTGGATTGATCTGTGAAGGTAACAGGACATATTGAGAATGGTCAGCAAAGTATATGGGATTTGGGTTTAAAACAGAGGCATTGAGGACAAAAGCAGGGACGTATGCTGAACATTGACAGAACATTGGTTAGGCTCCAACTGGAATATACTGTCCAGTTCTGGTCACCACACGTGGGGAAGGGTGTGAGTGTCCTTGAGAGGGGGAGCGTAGGTTAGATACAAAGTTAGTTTAGAAAATGTGCCTTTGTTTGCCTTCGAACAAAAGAGATTGAGTGGAGATTTTATCGAGGTGTATGAGATTATGACAGGCTTAGATAAGTTAGACAAGGAAAACTGTCCCTATTAACTAATAGTACAAGGACTAGGGACATTGATTGAACGTTTTGGCAAGAAATTCAGGGAGAATATGAGGAAAAACTTTTTTGTTTTACACAGCGAGTGGTAAGGATCTGTAACTCACTACCCACAATGGTGGTGGAAGTGGAGACGAACAATGATTTCCAGAAGAAACCAGATGTACAGTTGAAGGAAAGAAACTTGCTGAAACACGGGGATTGAATGGGGGAATGGGACTGACTGGATTATTCTGCAGAGAGCCAGCATGGTCTCAATCTGTACCATAAATGACTCCGTGACTCCAGCACTAGTCAGAGTGAGAGCAGTGTGTACAACCTACACTATGTCCAGCAACAACTCATCAAGCCTCCTCAGACAGCACCTTCCAAATCCCCGACCTCTACCACTTGGAAGGACAAGTGCAGCAAATGCATGGGAACACCAAAAGCTGCACGTTCCCCTTCAAGTCACACACCATCCTGACTTGGAACTATATCGCCGTTCCTTCACTGTCGCTGGGTCAAATTCCTGGAACTCCCTTCCTAACAGCACTGTGGGTATACCTACCCCACATGGACTGCAGCGGTTCAGAAGGCAGCTCACCACCACCTTCTCAAGGGTAACTAGGAATGGGCAACAGATACTGGCTTAGGCAGCGACGCCCACATCACATGAATGAATAACAAATGCTGCAGCCACTGGGGTAGCAATGTATAGAAGCACTAGGCAAGACTGGCTGGAAGGCATCCAGGAAATATCCTCACTGCCTCCTCCTCCTCTTCTTCCTGAGGTAACCTCCGGATTCCTGGTGACAATCCCAGTGTCCTCATGATGGTGATGATATGAAGGGTGCAGCAGAACACCATGAACTTGGACACCTGCTCCAGTGAGTACTGGAGGGCTCTGTCCGAGCGGTTCAGACATCGGAAACATTGCTTCATCACACCGTGGATCTGTTCCACCATGTTCTTGCTGGCTGGAATTGGAAGGTGGGGTTTGGGGTGTGGAATCTTGAGCCATATATGGGGCGGAGGGTACTAATTGTCTCTGAGGAGCCACATTCTGATTCTCCTTGAAGGCCTGAAGACGTTGGGAATGGCTGACTACTTCAGAATGAAGGTATGGTGGCTGCTGCCAGGATAGTGGACATACACCAACATGATGTACTGGGCATGCTCACACACCAACTTGTACATTAATGGAGTGAGAGTTCTTCCAGTTCCTGTACCTCTATCCGTTAATATGGGGGCCCCGCAGAGCCACTTACACCATCAGGAATCCCGCTGTCCTGACAAAGCCACGGGATCTCTCATCCTACTTCTCCCTGCTGAGGGAGCAGACAGTATAATTCACCTCACCCGGCCTCTGTCACACAATAGATACACCAATCGACAACCTAAAGAGAGGTAATGGAGACGTCACCCGCTCCTGCCTGGAAAGATCCAGATCCATAGAAGTTCAATGAAACTGTGAACTTAACCGTCGCAGACTGCTCCGTCATCACCCTGATGTGAGGCTTTAGGTCATGTTACAGGAGGTGACACAGCTCTGTGATCACCTCCTTATTGAATGAGAGACACCTCACACAATGCTCCTGGGATAGGTATAGGTAGAAACAGTGCTCTTGGAAAACCCGGGGTGGTTAGGGCAGAGCCCCCTCCTCCTCCCTCTTTACAGAGCATCCCCTCTCAGCAACCTGTGCTCCATTTGTTGGTCACGTTAGAGACCCAGAGACACTGTAACTAGAGTCCCCATACCTCGTTTAGTGTTGGACCACCAAATCCTCTTTCCTTTCGATATGTCGGCAGCAGCTCACAACACAACCTCCAGAAAAAACATCCACAGCACCTCCACTAACTTTATAATCGCAGATGTAAGTCAAAAGCCCCTCGCCCGTAAATTGGATGCCTGGCCCTTTTAAATATCACTAGAGGGGGTTCCTCGTGCTGCTGAATGCATGTTCAGCTGAAAGTGACTAATACAGGCGGTCACGGGACATGTACAGACCAAGTTGCAAAGACAAAGAACAAAGAATAAAGAACAGTTCAGCACAGGAACAGGGCATTCGGCCTGCCAAGCCTGCGCCGATCTTGATGCCTGCCTTAACTAACACCTTCTGCACTTCTGGGCCCTTATCCCTCTATTCCCTTCCTATTCATGTATTTGTCAAGGTGTCTCTTATACGTCGCTATCGTATCTGCTTCCACTGCCTCCCCTGGCAGCAAGTTCCAGGCACTCACCACCCTCTACATAAAAAAAGTGCCTCGCACATCCCCTCTAAACTTTGCCCCTCGCACCTTAAACCTATGTCCCCTAGTAACTGACTCTTCCACCCAGGGTAAAAGCTTCTGTCTATCCACTCTGTCCATGCCGCTCATAACTTTGTAAACCTCTATCATGTCGCCCCTCCACCTCTGTCATTCCAGTGAAAACAATCCGAGTTTTTCCAACCTCTCCTCATAGCTCATGCCCTCCACACCGGGCAACATCCTGGTGAACCTCCTCTGTCCCCTCACCAAAGCCTCCACATCCTTCTGATAGTGTGGCGACCAGAATTGCACACAATATTCTAAGTGTGGCCTAACTAAGGTTCTGTACAGCTGCAACATGACTTGCCAATTTTTATACTCTCTGCCCCGACCGATGAAGGCAAGCATGCCGTATGCCTGTTTGACTATATTATCCACCTGCGTTGCCACTTTCAGTGACCTGTGGACCTGTACCCCTAGATCTCTCTGCCTGTCAAAATTCCTAAGGGTACTGCCATTTGCTGTATACCTCCCTCCTGGATTAGACCTTCCAAAATGCATTACCTCACATTTGTCTGGATTGAACTCCATGTACCATTTCTTCGCCCAAGTCTCCAACCGATCTATATCCTGCTGTATCCTCTGACAATCCTCATCATTATCCGCAACTCCACAAACCTTTGTGTCATCTGCAAATTTACTAATCAGATCAGCTACATTTTCCTCCAAATCATTTATATATACTACAAACAGAAAAGGTCCCAGCACTGACCCCTGCGGAGCACCACTAGTCACATTCCTCCATTCAGAAAAACACCCATCCACTGAAACCCTCTGTCTTCTGTGACCGAGCCAGTTCTGTATCCATCTTGCCAGCTCACATTTGATCCCATGTAACTTCACCTTTTGTCCCAGTCTGCCATGCGGGACCTTGTCAAAGGCTTTACTAAAGTCCACATATAAAACATCCACTGCCCTTCCTTCATCAATCATCTTCGTCACTTCCTCAAAAAACTCAATCAAATTAGTAAGACACGACCTTCCCTTCACAAAACAATGCGTTTTAGTACCACAATAAATTGGACCCGGTCTACACGAGATATATGAGGGTTGTTGAGGGAAGGAGTGGTAGAAATAGCAGAGGCAATGGCCAGAAGCTTCCAATCCTCCTTGGATATGGAAGTGTTATTAAAGGACTGGAGGGTTGTAAATGTTACACCCTGTTTACAAAAGGAGACATTAGCTCAACCCAGTAACCTCTAAAGTCGATGGTTGGAAATTTCCAGAGGCCGTAACCGAGCACAAAAATATATCTTTATTGGGTAACATGGGATAATAAATGACAACCAGCACAACAGGTTAATGCAAAATCGCGTCTGACAATCTTGATCAAGTTCATTGATGACTTAACTGTGAGTGTTGCTGAGGATAGCGTAGTTCGTGTTATGTATGTGAACTTTCAAAAGGCTTGTGATCAAATGACATTTCATACACTTGTTATGAAAAGTGGAACATATGGATTAATGTGACAGTGATAGTGTGGATATGACACTGACTCAGGGACAGAAAGCAGACAGAAGTGGTGAACAGACACTGTTCAGACTGGGGGAGGGGAGTATAAAAGGCTGTTTCTTAGAGGTCGCATTTTGGAAACAGTGCAGCTCCTGACAAATCAATAGATATATTAGTGAGAGAGACGTTTATGTAAAAATAAAACAATTTCAACTCTCGCAAATGATATGAAACTCATAACTAAGGGTGGGGAAAGTACAGACAACAGAATTATCCAACCACACAGAACTTTTATTTATTTATTCTGGACTCTATCCAACATAAATTTATTTCTCACTTTGTAATTTATTTGTGTGAGATTTTCGTGCGAATGGGTGCGTGTATGTGTCGCGTTTATTTTTGCGAATTTATTCAGATCCAGTTTAGATTGTTAAGTATAATAAACTCAACTCTTGTTTAAACATGAGAAAACCTGTCTGATTGGTTCTTTCACGATCACAATAAAGGTAAAAGGTAAGAAAACGCACTGATGTGGTCAGCATGTCCACTGCTAAAATGGAATAAACCTAGTTGTGATCAAATAA
Organism: Heterodontus francisci; assembly: GCF_036365525.1. Taxonomy (NCBI): domain Eukaryota; kingdom Metazoa; phylum Chordata; class Chondrichthyes; order Heterodontiformes; family Heterodontidae; genus Heterodontus; species Heterodontus francisci. The sequence continues at coordinate 74,310 of NW_027142252.1, read as the reverse complement.
AAGATAGGACAAGAAGATCGCCTGTGACCACTCCTCACCTGGCTATATCAGAAATGTGGAGGTTCCAGGGATTGTAACGCAATGACAAACGAGAAATTAGCAGTGGTAAAAATAATTGATCCGGAGAATAAAAAATTAAAATTTCAATGCAGATTTTATTGTGGTTTTCACTGCTAGAGCACAAAAATGTCCTCATTCGAAGACAGTACCTTCTGAAGCGAGAGTATACGAATAAATGAACATACGAATTAGGAGCAGGAGTAGGACACTCGGACATTCAATAAGATCATGACTAATCTGATTGTAACCTCGACTCCACATTCCCACCGATCCCCGATAACCATTCAATCCCTTGCTTATCAAGAATCTATCTACCTCTGCCTTACAAATATTTAAATACTCTGCTTTCACTGCCTTTTGAGGGAGAGAATTCCAAAGACTCAAAATATTCTCCTCAACTCTATTTTAAATGGGCGACCCATTATTTTTAAATAGTGACCCTTATTTCTAGATACTCCCAGGACGAGAAACATCCTTTCCACATCCACCCTGTCAAGACCCCTCAGGATCATATGTGTTTCAATCAATTCGCCTCTGACTCTTGTAAATTTCGGTGGATATAAGTCTCAAATGGCTGTAACAGAAATGTGGAGGTTCTAGAGATCGTAACCAATGACAAACGAGAAATTGGAAGTGTCAGAGTCACCGAGTTAAACAGCACAGAAACAGTCCCTCTGGCCCACTGTGTCTGTGTCGGTTATCAAGCCTATCCATTCTAATCCCATTTTCCATCACTTCGCCCATAACCTTGCAATCTATGGCGTTTCAAGTGCTCATCTAAATACTTCTTCAATTTTGTGAGTGTTCCTGCATCTACCACCGCTTCCGACAGTGTATTCCAGATTCCAACCACCCTCTGGGTGATTTCCTTTTCCTCAAATCCCCTCTAAACCTCGTGGCCCTTAGCTTAAATCAACTCTCCGGGTTACTGACACCGCCGCTATGGGAAAAACGTTTCTTCCTATCTACCTTATCAATGTCCCTCATAATTTTGTATACCTCAATCATGTCCCCCTACCGCCACCCCCCCCCCCCCCCCACCGCCCCCAGCCTTCTCTGCTCTAAGGAAAACAACCGGAGCCTATCCTGTCTCTCTTCATAGCTGAAATACTCCAGCCTATGCAACATCCTGGAGAATCTCCTCTGCACCCTCTCCAGTGCAATCACATCCTTCTTATCGTGTGGTGCCCAGAACTATACACAGTACTCCAGCTGTGGCCTGACTAGCGTTTTGAACAGCTCCATCATAACCTCCCCACTCTTATATTCTATGCCTCAGCTAATAAAGGCAAGCATTTCATATGCCTTCCAAACCACCTGAGCTGCTGCCTTCGGTGATCTATGGACAAGTCCACAAATATCCCTTTGACATTCTGTACTTCCCAGCGTGCGACCATCCATTGTATATTCCCTTGCCTTGGTAGTCCTCCTAAAATGCATCACGTCACATTTCTCAGTATTAAATTCCATTTGCCGCTTCTCTGCCCATCTTACCACCCCATCTATATTGTCCTGTAATCTAAGGCTTTCCTCCTCACTATTTATGACACCACCAATTTTTGTGTCATCTGTGAACTTACTGATCAGAACTTCTACATTCACGTCTAAATTATAGATGTATACTACAAACAGGAATGGTCCCAGCACCGATCCCTGGGGTACACCGCTGGTCAAAGGCTTCCAATCACAAAAACAACCCTCGACCATTACCCTCTGCCTCATGCTAATAAGCCAATTTTGGATCCAATTTGCCAAATTGAGCTGGATCCCATGGGCTCCTACCTTAGAAACATAGAAAATGGGAGCAGGAACAGGCCATTCGGCATTTTGAGCCTGCTCCTCCATTCATTATGATCATGGCTGATCATCCAACTCAGTAACCTGTTCCCGCCTCTCCCCACCGCCCCCCCCCCCACATCCTTTGATCCTTTTCAACCCATAAGCTATATCTGACTCCTTCTTGAAAACATACAATGTTTTGGCCTCAACCGCTTTCTGTGGTAGCGAATTCCACTGGCTCACCACTCTCTGGGTGATGACATGTCTCCTCATCTCAGTCCTGAATGGATAACCCCGTATCTTTAGTCTATGATCCCTGCTTCTGGACTCCCCCACCATCGGGAGCATCCGTCCTGCATCTACCCTTTCAAGTCCTTTTCAAAATTTATAGGTTTCTATGAGATTCCCCCTCACTCTTCTGAACTCTTGTTAAATCCTAACTGACTCAATCACTTCTCAGACGTTAGACCCACCATCCCAGGGATCAGTCTGGTAAACCTCCGCTGCATTCCGTCGATAGCAAGAACATCCTTCCTCAGACAAGGAGAACAACATTTCACACAATATTCCAGGTGTGGCCTCACCGAGGCTCTGTACTCGAATCCTCTCGCTATGAAGGCCAACATACCATTTGCCTTTTTTACCGCCTGTTGCACCTAAAAGCTTACCTTCAGCGACTGATGTACGGTAACACCCAGGTCTCGTTACATATTCCCCTCTCTCAGTATCTAGCCGTTCCATATTCCCCTCTCTCAGTTTATAGCCGTTCAGATAATAATCTGCTTTCCTGTTTTTGTTACCGAAGTGGATAACCTCACATTTATCCATATTATACTGCATCTGCCATGCATTTGCCCACTCACTCAACTTTTCCAAATCACCCTGAAGCCACTCTGCATCCTCCTCACAACTCATCCTCCCACTTAGTTGTGTGGCATCTGCAAATTTGTACATATTGCATTTAGTTCCCTCATCTAAATCATCAATATATCTTGTGAATAGCAGGCTTCCCAGCACCAATCCCTGCGGTACCCAACTAGTCACTGCCTGTCATTCAGAAAGAGACCCGTTTATTCCTACTCATTGTTTCCTGTCTGACAACCAATTTTCTATCCATCGCAATACACTACCTCCAATCCCATGTGCTTTAATTTTAGACGCTGCACTCTTATGTGGGACTTTGTCGAAAGCCTTCTGAACGTCCAAATAAACCATATCCAATGTCTCCCTCTCATCAACTCTACCAGTTATATCCTCGAAGAATTCTAGTAAATATGTCAAGCATGATTTCCCTTTCGTAAATCCGTGCTGCCTCTGTCCGATTCTACCACTGTTCTGAAAGTGCTGTACTATAAAAACTTTGAGAATGTGCTATAGAATTTTCCAAACTACCAACGTCAGGCTGCCTGGTATATAATTCCATGTTTTCTCTCTACCTCCCTTTTTAAAATAGTGGGGTTACATTATCTATCCTCCAATCTGTAGGAACTGCTTCAGAGTCTATAGAATCTTGAAAGATGACCACCAATGCATTCACTATTTCTAGGGCCACTTCCTTAAGTACTCTGGGACTTCTTAAGTACTTCTTAACCCGAGTCCCATGCGGGACCTTATCAAAAATCCTCATCTACACATCTGGTCACCTCCTTGAAAGATTCAGTCAAATTTTGAGATATGATCTCCCTCTGACAAAGCCTGACTATCCCTGATTAATCCCTGCCTCTTCATGTGGAGATTAATCCTGTCTGTCAGATTTTTTCTCCAGTAGTTTCCCTACCAATAATGTTAGACTCACTGGCCTGTAATTACATGATTTATCCCTGCTTCTTGAATAATGGTAACACATTCACTATTCGCCAGTCCTCTGGCACCTCTCCTGTGGCCAGAGAAGTGGTAAAAACAATTGACTCTGAGAAAAAGAAATCATTTCATTGCAGATTTTAATGTGGCTTTCACTGCTAGAACACTAAAATGTCCACATTCGAAGCCAGTACCTTCTGAAGCCAGAGCATACGAACATATGAACATACGAATTAAGAGCAGGAGTAGGCCACTCGGCCCCTCGAGCCTTCTCTGCCATTCAATAAGATCATGGCTAATCTGACTGCAAACTCGACTCCACAATCCCACTTACCCCGATATCCTTTCAGCCTCTTTCTTATCAAGAATCTATCTACCTCTGCCTTAAAAAATATTGAAAGATCCTGCTTCCACTTCCTTTTGAGGAAGAGAGTTCCAAAGACCCACGACCCTCTGAGAGAAAGCAATTCTCCTCTTTCCTGTTTTAAAAGGGCGACCCCTTATTGTTAAATAGTAACCCCGAATTCTAGATTCTCTCACAAGAGGAAACATCCTTTCCACATCCACCCTGTCAAGATCCCTCAGGATCATAAATGTTTCAATCAAGTCGCCTCATACTCTTCTATACTGCAGCGGATACAAGCCTAGCCTGCCCATTCTTTCTTCATAAGACAATCCACCCATTTCAGGTATTAGTCTAGTAAACCTTTCCTGAACTGATTCTAATGCATTTGCATCCTTCCTTACATAAGGTGACCAATATTGTACACAGTCCTCCAGTTGTGATCTCACCAATGCCCTGTATAGCTGAAGCATAATCTCCTTACTTTTTTATTCAGTTCCCCTCACAATCAACAACATTGCATTAGCTTTCTGAAGGAATTGCTGTGTGTGCATACTAGCCTTGCGCGATCCGTGCACTAGGACACCCAGATCCCTCTGCATCTCAGAGCTCTGCAATCTCTCTCCATTTAGATAATATGCTTCTTTTCACTCTTTCTGTCAAAATGAACAATTTCCCACTTTCCCACATTGTACTCCATTTGCCCACCCACTTTACATATCTATATTCCTTTGTAGCCTCCTTCAGTCCTCTTCACAACTTACTTCCCTATCTATCTTTGTGTCATCAGCAAATTTAGAAACCATACCTTCGGTCCCTTCATCCAAATCATTTATAAATTGTAAAAAGTTGAGGCCCCAGCACAGATCCCTGTGGCACACCACTCGTTACATCTTGCCAACCAGAACATGACCCATTTTTGCCTACTTTGTTTCCTGTTTGCTAGCAGGACTCGGAGGGCAGAGTTCCGGAGCAGTGAGTATATAAAAAAACTTATGTCGGGCATTCTCGGAGCAGACTCGCAGGGCGGAGTTCCAGAGCGGTGAGAATATAAAAAAACCTGTCTCGGGGATTCTCGGAGCAGACTCGGAGGGCGGAGTTCCGGAGCGGTGAGTGTATTAAAAAACGTATCTCGGGGATTGGCGGAGCAGACTCGGAGGGCGGAGTTCCAGAGCGGTGAGTATATAAAAAAACTTATCTCGGGGATTCGCGGAGCAGAATCGGAGGGCGGAGATCCATGTCGTTGGATTCACAGAGTACGTTCGCTCGGGTGGGAATAAAAAACTGAAAAAGTGAAGTCACAGGAAAGCTGTGACCTGATTGGCTGGTAGGGAATCTGCACCGAATTTGAAAATGAAACTAATAAAAATTGATTAAAACACTGATTAACTCATGAATAAGTAGAGTAACTAAACCAGAGGGAAGAGATTACTGTATTTAGACAGCATTTAATATTTATTGTTAGAAATTTAGCACCAGGGACCACATAGTGAAGTGTATCATAATTTAGTAAGGATTTAATAAGTATTTATTTATTTTACATCAATTAACTCATTAGTGATAGAAATGTCAGTTAGAGGGGGGAAGTGCTTCACCTGTGAGATGTGGGAAGTCCGTGACGCTTCCAGCGTTCCGGGCGACGACATCTGCAGGAAGTGGACCCAGTTGCAGCTCCTCACAGATGCATGGATCGGTTGGAGCGGCAACTGGATGCAGTTAGGAGCATGCAGGTGGCTGAAAGCGTCATAGACAGGAGTTTTAGAGAAGTGGTTACACCCAAGGTGCAGGCAGATAGATGGGTGACCGTCAGCAGGGGCAGGCAGTCAGTGCAGGATTCCCCTGTGGCTATCCCCCTCTCTTACAGGTATACCGTTTTGGATACTGTTGAGGGGGATGGCCTATCAGGCGAAAACAGCAGCAGCCAGAGCAGTGGCACCACGGCTGGCACTGTTGTTCAGCAGGGAGAGACAAAGCACAGAAGAGCAATAGTTATAGGGGACTCTATAGTCAGGGGCACAGATAGGCGCTTCTGTGGACGTGAAAGAGACTCCAGGATGGTAAGTTTCCTCCCTGATGCCAGGGTCAAGGATGTATCTGAACAGATAGGGGGTATTCTGAAGGGGGAGGGTGAACACCCAGAGGTTGTGGTACACATCGGTACCAACGACATAGGCAGGAAGAGTGATGAGTCCTGCAGTGGGAGTTTAGGGAGTGAGGTAGTAAGTTAAAAAACAGGACCTCTAGTGTTGTAATCTCTGGATTACTCCCTGTGCCAAGTGCCAGTGAGGCTAGAAATAGGAAGATAGTGCAGCTAAACACGTGGCTGAGCAGCTGGTGTAGAAGGGAGGGTTTCAGATATCTGCACCATTGGGCTCTCTTCAGGGACAGATGGGACCAGTACAAGAAGGACGGGTTGCATCTAAACTGGAGGGGCACAAATATCCTGGCTGCAAGATTTGCTAGCGTCATTCGGGAGGGTCTAAACTAGTGTGGCAGGCAGGTTGGAACCAGAGCAGCAGGACAGCTAGTGAAGTAAATGAGGAGGACATAGTAAATAAGGCCAGTAGGACTTAGAGGAAGAGCAGTCAGGGAGATGTGACTGTGCACAGCGGGACTGGTGGTCTGAAGTGCATTTGTTTCAACGGGAGAAGTATAACAGGTAAGGCGGATGAAATTAGAGTTAAGACTAGTACTTGGAAATATGATGTTGTTGCTGTTACAGAGACTTGGTTAAGGGTGGGGCAGGATTGGCAGCTAAATGTTCCAGGCTTAAGAAGCTTCAGGCGGGATTGAGGGGGATGTAAAAGGGGTGGGGGAGTTGCATTACTGGTTAAGGAGAATATCACAGCTGTACTGTGGGAGGACACCTCAGAGGGGTCATGCAGCGAGGCAATATGGGTGGAGCTCAGGAATAGGAAGGGTGCAGTCACGATGTTGGGGGTTTACTACAGGCCTTCCAACAGCCAGCGGGAGGTCGAGAAGCAGATATGTGGACAGATTTTGGAAAGATGTAATGGTAACATGGTTGTAGTGGTGGGTGACTTTAACTTCCCCAATATTGACTGGGACTCACTTAGTGCTAGGGGCTTGTATGGGGCAGAATTTGTGAGGAGCATCCAGGAAGGCTTCTTGAAACAGTATGTAGATAGTCCAACCAGGGATGGGGCCATTCTGGACCTGGTATTGGGGAATGAGCCCTGCCAGGTGGTCGAGGTTTCAGTGGGGGATCATTTCGGGAGCAGTGACCATAATTCCATAAGTTTTAAGGTACATGTGGATAAGGATAAGAGTAGTCCTCGGGTGAAGGTGCTAAATTGGGGGAAGGCTAATTATAACAATATTAGGCAGGAACTGAAGAATTTAGATTGGGGGCGGCTGTTTGAGGGTAAATCAACATCTGACATGTGGGAGCCTTTCAAGCGTCAGTTGATTAGGATACAGGACCAGCATGTTCCTGTAAGGAAATAAGGCAAGTTTGACAGGTTTTGGGAAGCTTGGATAACACGGGATATTGTGAGCCTAGTCAAAAAGAAAAATGAAGCATTTGAAAGGGCTGGAAGGCAAGGAACAGCTGAAGCACTTGAGGAATATCAGGATAGTAGGAAGGAACTCAAGCAAGGAGTTAGGAGGGCTAAATGGGTCATGAAAAGTAATTGGTGAAAAGGATTAAGGAAAATCCCAAGGCTTTTTATACATATATAATGAGCAAGAGGGTAACCAGGGAAAGGGTTGGCCAACTCAATGACTAAGATGGGAATCTTTGCGTGGAGCCAGAGGAAGTGGGTGAGGTGCGAAATGAGTACTTTGTATCAGTATTCACCAAGGAGAAGGAGTGGATGATCAACTGAGGGAAGGGAGTGCAGATAGTCTCAGTCATCTCATTATCAAAAAGGAGGAGGTGTTGGGTGTCTTGCAAAGTATTAAGGTAGATAAGTCCCCAGGGCCTGATGGGATCTACCCTAGAATACTGAGGGAGGCAAGGGAAGAAATTGCTGGGGCCTTGACAGAAATCTTTGCATCCTCACTGGCAACAGGGGAGGTCCCAAAGGGCTGAAGAATAGTCAATGCTGTTCCTTTTTTTAAGAAGAGGGGTAAGGATAATCCAGGAAATTATAGGCTGGTGAGCCTTATGTCAGTGGTAGGGAAACTATTAGAGAGGATTCTTTGGGACAGGATTTACTCCCATTTGGAAACAAACGAACTTATTAGCGAGAGACAGCATGGTTTTGTGAAGGGGAGGTCGTGTCTTACTAATTTGATTGAGTTTTTTGAGAAAATGACGAAGATAATTGATGAGGGAAGGACGGTGGATGTTGTCTATATGGACTTTAGTAAAGCCTTTGACAAGGTCCCGCATGGCAGACTGGTGCAGAAGGTGAAGTCACACGGGATCAGAGGTGAGCTGGCAAGATGGATACAGAACTGGCTTAGTCACAGAAGACAGAGGGTAACAGTGGATGGGTGTTTTTTTGAATGGAGAGATGTGACAAGTGGTGTTCCGCAGGGATCAGTGCTGGGACCTTTGCTGTTCGTAGTATATATAGATGACTTGGAGGAAAATGTAGCTGGTATGATTAGTAAGTTTGCAGATGACACAAAGGTTGGTGGAGTTGCAGATAATGATGATGATTGTCAGAGGATACAGCAGGATATGGATCGGTTGGAGACTTGGGCAGAGAAATGGTACATGGAGTTTAATCCAAACAAATGTGAGGTAATGCATTTTGGAAGGTCTAATGCAGGTGGGAGGTATTCAGCAAATGGCAGAACCCTTAGGAGTATTGATAGGCAGAGAGATCTGGGCGTACAGGTCGACTGGTCACTGAAAGTGGCAACGCAGGTGGATAAGCTAGTCAAGAAGGCATACGGCATGCTTGCCTTCATCGGTCGGGGCACAGAGTATAAAAATTGGCAAGTCATGTTGCAGCTTTCCAGAACCTTATTTAGGCCACACTTAGAATATTGTGTGCAATTCTGGTCGCCACACTACCCGAAGGACGTGGAGGCTTTGGACAGGGTACAGAGGAGGTCTACCAGGATGTTGCCTGGTCTGAAGGGCATTAGCTATGAGGAGAGGTTGGAAAAACTCAAATTGTTTTCACTGGAACGACGAAAGTGGAGGGGCGACATGATAGAGGTTTACAAAGTTATGAGCGGCATGGACAGAGTGGATAGTCAGAAGCTTTTTCCCAGGGTGAAAGAGTCAGTTGCTCGGGGACGTAGGTTTAAAGTGCGAGGGGCAACGTTTAGAGTGGATGTGCGAGGCAAGTTTTTTACACAGAGGGTGGTGAGTGCCAGGAACTTGCTGCCGGTGGAGGTGGTGGAAGCAGATACGATAACGACGATGAAGAGACATCTTGACAAATATATGACGAGGAAGGGAATAGAGGGATATGGGCCTCGTAAGTGCAGAAGGTGTTAGTTTCGGCAGGCATCAAGATCGGCGCAGGCTTGGAGGGCCGAATGGCCTGTTCCTTTGCTGTACTGTTCTTTGTTCTTTGTTCTTGTTCAATCTTCTATCAATGCCAGTGTGTTACCCCCTACACTATAAGCTTTTAATTTCCACATTAACCTTTGATCTGGCACCTGATCGAATGCTTTCTGGAAATCTAAGTACAGTACATCCACTGGTTCCCCTTTCTCCACAGTACATGTTACTGCTTCGAAGAACTCCAACAAATTGATTGAACATTTCAGAAGACCATGCTGACTCTGCCTGATTATTTTGATTTTTTTTCTAACTGTCTGCCATTACGTATTTAATAATTATGTCTCACATTTCCCGCAAGAGAGATGTGAAGCTAACTGGCCTGTAGTTTCTGTCTCCCTCCCTTTTTGAATAAAGGAGTTACATTGGCAAAAAGGAGTTACATACAGAGTGAAGTAACTCGGGACATGTTAAAAGCTCTCTCTGTTGAAAAGTTGAGTAATGTAGCTGCACAGTTAGGGATTCCTCTCTGTCCAAAAGCTAGAAAACCCGAAATCCAAAGACTTGTGGCCCACCATTTTTCACTTAAAGCTGAATACTCAAACAGGTTTAGATCACTAACAGGTTGGGTAATGTTCGCTAAGGTAAAACTAGAACAGAATAGACTAGAATTAGAATTCCAGAGAGAGCAAGAAAGAGCAGAGTGATTGTCAAGGAAGGGAAAAAATAAGAGTGTTCCAGAAGGAGAAGGAGGAAAGGGAGTTAAGGCGGCTCAAACAACTAGAGGACGACCCAGTACACCTAGTGAAGACACAGCTCGTGAGGGAGCTGCCCCTCGCCCAGGACAATGTGCTGAGCTCTTAAAGTTCACCCAGTTCATTCTAAAGTTGAATGAGGAGGATGTGGCAGAATTTTTCATCACTTTTGAAAAGCTTGCAAAGCAGCTGAAATGGTTGGCAGAGAACTAGATACTGTTTTTACAAAACAAGGTAACAGGAAAAGCCCATGAGGTTTATTCATTGTTGTCAGATGAAAGTTCATCAGATTATGAGATAACTAAAAATTATATCTTGGGCGCATATGAGATAGTACCAGAGGTGTACCAGCAAAAATTCCAAACGCTCCGAAAGCAGCCTGACTAAACTGCCTCGAGTCTGAATGAGTTAAGCAGCTTAGGAACATAGGAGCAGAAGTAGGCCATTCAGCCCATCCAGCCTGCTCTGCCATTCAATATGATAGTGGCTGATCATCCACTTCAATGCCTTTTTCCCACATTATCCCCATATCCCTCTCTGTCAGTGGTACTTAGAAATCTGTCAATCTCTACTTTAGGCAGACTCAATCACTAAGCTTCCACAACTCTCTGGAGCAGAGAATTCCGAAAGTTCACAATCCTCTGAGTAAAGAAATGTCTCCTCAGCGCGGTCCTAAGTGGCTTCCGTCTTATTTTGAAAGTGTGTCTGCTGATTCTAGTCTCCCCAACCTTGGGGAACATATTACCTACATCTATCCTGTCTATCTCTTTAAATATTTTGTAGGTTTCAAAGAGATACCCTCTCATTCTTCGAAACTCTAGAGACGACACGCCCAGTTTGCCCAATCACTCTTCAAAGGGCAGTCCTTCCATCCCAGGAACACGTCTGGTGAACCTTTCATGCATTCCTCGATGGCAATAATATCCTTCCTAGGGTAAAGGGACCAAAACTGCACACAGTACTCCAGGTGAGGTCGAACCAAGGTTCTGTACAATTGAAGTAAGCCTTCACTACTTCTGTACTCAAATATTCTTGCAATAAAGGCGGACATACCATTAGCCCTCTTATTGCTTGCTGACCCCCCTTGTTTGTCTTTAGTGACTTTTTGACGACGGGGGGCGTTCAGAACTGGCTGCAGTCGCTTTGTGGTGACACAACCACACATGTTTCCCCCACTGCTTGATATAAATTCTGACAGTATGTACGTGTGTAACAGTTTGACCGAGTACCTACCTCTGTGGGAAGTGAGAGGTTTTGTGTCAGCAGATGGCAAACCTTTTCCATCTGCCCCATTACTGCAGAGAATAGTAGATGCAGCGAGGAAAGGGGAAAGGATTACAGAAAATACTATGAGATATTGACCTATGTTGTGAAAATTGGAAAGGAGATAATTGGAACAACTTTGTCTAAGTGTAGTCTGGAAAACCAGGTGGTCATGTGTCCTCACCACAGAGGTAGGTACTCGGTCAAACTGTAACACACAGACATACTGTCAGTTTATATATATATATATAATACCACTGTAAATTGCACCATGGAAACTAGGAAGGCATTATCAGGTTAACCCATGTGGCCTAGAAGGGAAAGGGGAGATATTGCTTAATAACCACGATGAAGGAGTACCAGTATGGACATAACCGGATTTGTCTGGTGAGGAAAAGTACGTTTCTTTTATACCCACAAATACCAACTAGAGTAGAGAAGATGGATTTGTAGAATACAGAAAAGAAAGACAGAAACGATAACTGTGACCCAAAGTGTTAAGGACGACTTGATAAATTACCTCCGGGAATATGAATATACTATTCAGCCATTGCCCATACGTTTGGGTCAAGAGAGGCAGCAACTAGAAACCATTGCTGTAGTGTACTACAATCTGGAACAACAGTGGAAGATAGTACAAGATGAGATTGACGAAATAAATGATTCTACCTGGTGGGAGGGCTAATGGAACTTGGGGTCAAACGTGCAGATACACCACTGGTTTAGAATTATCTCCCATGTCCTGATAGTTGTTTCGGGTATCATGGTGATATATGTGACATACTTAATTCGGAAACTTAAGAAATTGATTAAGGAATGTGCGAGGATGTATGAATGCAGGTTGGACAGCTACCTTAAAGGCAATCAGTATTCAAACTTGTTCTATAAAAAGATAGTCAATTAAATATGTAACACGAGGGTAGTTGTATAACTATTGGTAGATACTTAAAATGAATTAATGAATGACAAATGTATTCTACAAATTAAATTGCGACTGTATTATGATCACACAAGTGATTAATTATGTAACAATGATGTTTAAATTGTGCTTTCTTTAACATTACACTACTTAGGATATTGCGTTAACAATGAAATTGTAATTGCACAAGTGTACTACCTAAGAGACAGGAGAGTGTGATCCCTTGCGCATAGCCCTGCAGGATCAAAGGAGGGCGGGGAGAGCTGTAGACTCAGTAAAAACGCATAAGAACTTAGTTGAAACAAGGGGACTCGTCACACAACAATACACAACGTTTTGAAACATAGTGGGGGCTGGATAGAAAGGAGCACTGCAAACAGATGGCCAAGGAATTGTAGACAGTACAGAAAAACAGGCTGAAACAAGAGAGAGATTCTCCCAGACAGTATCCTTGCACAAACCAGATAAAAGAGTTGCTATGGACACGAGATATGATTAGACTCACAGTAGACAATGGCTGAAACTGGTGACGGCACGAGAGCCCCAGGGAAGAACAGTCGAGAAGGTTCCCTGTGTCAAGGACTCAGAGAACAAAAGGGCAGCCGCTAGTCTGAGACTGATCACCTCGTGACTTGACGGGTAATATAACGTGCAAGTATTTAGTGCTTGCACCTGATGATTTAATGTGTGAATAAACATTGATATACCTTCCACCAGTCCACTTCTGTGAATTCTTTAAGAGAAAGTGCAGATTAGGCACAACAACGATCTGCTAGCTCTATATAGGGTCTTACCAGGAACATTAAAAGAAGCAACACCAAGAGAGAAAATTACACGACCAGTAACAAAATTAGCCATGCTTCGTAGAGTTTACAGCCTGTATCAAAGACTCACCAGGAGTAACAACAACAGCAAAGAGGGATGAGAAAATGTCAGGAGCAGTAATGCAGTTAAACACGGTTTATAGAATTAATAGCTGGATAAAGAGTCTTACCAGGAACACCAATAATAGCGAGGATGGGATAGTAAATATATTGAATAACCTGAAGAGCTAAAAAGATCCGATAGTCTAATGAGTACCAGTCATAATATGTGGAAAGATCGTCAAATTGCCAGATTAAACTCCTGTCCATTGTTGTAACATTACAATCTATTGTTCTCAGATTCTGATCTATCCTCTCCCTCTGCCTGGAGCTGTTGGTCCCTCTTACTGCCGGGTTTGATGCTCCTGTTGGCACTATGTGATAATACATTGAAATGACTCCCATATTAATAGAAGATGGAAACACTCCAGTGAAACAATTAGGGTCCATGGAGACTGACATTAATACCAGTCACTGAACAAACAGGTTCAGTTAACCCCTTTCAGTCCAGCACTGTTTGTACCACAATAAAGTAGAACATTTATCCTGTCTGGATGGGATGTATGAGAGATGCTGAGGGAAGGAAAGGTGGGAATAGCGGAGGCACTGGACAGAATCATTCAATCCTCCTTGGATATGCGAGTTGTGACAGAGGGCTGGAGGGTTGTAAATGTTACACCCTACTTGAAAAAAAGGAGAGATTGAGTAAACACTGTCTTTACTGACAAGACAGTTTAATGTCACTGATGGGGAAATTTCATAACCCAGGACAAATATATTCATTGCTTTGAAAAACATGGAATAATAAATAGACAGCAGTAGGGATATGGTGATGACAAAGCATGTCTGGCAAACCTCAACAACAACTTATATTTATATAGTGCTTTTAATGTTATAAAACATCCCAAAGTGCTTCTCAGGATCATTATGAAGCAAAGTATGACACTGAGACACAACAGAAGATATTAGATCAGATGTCCAAAAGCTTGAACAAAGAGATAGGTTTTAAGGAGTACCTGAAAGGAGGAAAGCGAGACGTAAAGGCGGTGACCATAGCGGAGTGGTAATATTACCAACATTGTAATACTGAGGCTCAGGCTGATTCTCGGAGGACATGGGTTCAAATCCCACCGTGGTAACTGGTGCAATTTAAAATTCAATATGTGCTAAAATTCAATTAATTAATACAAATCTGCATTTGAAAACTATTCTCAGCAACGGTGCCATGATGCTATCAATGATCGTCATAAAAAAAACAGCCTGGCTTACTGATGTTCTTCAGCAATGGAAATCTGCCATCCTTATACGGTCTGGCCTCCATGTGACTCCAGACCCACAACAATGTGGTTGACTCCAAAGTGAATTCTGAAAGGTCCAGCAAACCATTCAGTCATCAAGGGCAATTAGAGATGGGCAAAAAATGCTGGCCTTGTCAGTGACACCCACATCCCATGAACGAATGAAAAAAAAACAGTGCAGTGAGGATATTCCAGAACTTTGGGCCTAGGCAGCTGAAGACCTAGTCGCCAGTGGTGCAGTGATTAAAATCCGGGTGCACAAGAGGCCGGAATTAGAGGAGCACCTATATCTCGGTGGGTTGTGGAGGTGGAGGAGATTACAGAGATATGGGGCGGGGGGTGAGGCCATGGAGGGATCTGAAAACAAGGATAAGAATTTTAAAATCAAGACATTGCTTGACTGGGAACCAATGTCGGTCAGTGATAGATGAACGGGACTTGGTGTGAGCTAAGACATGGGCAGCAGAGTTTTGGATGACCTGAAGTTTACAGAGAGTAGAATTTGGGAGATCAGCCAGGAGTGAGTTGGAATAATCACATCTAGAGGTGACGAATGCATGAATGAGGTTTCAGCAGCAGATGGGCTGAGACAGAGGTGAAGTCAGGCGATGTTACTGAGGTGGAAATAGGCGGTTGTAATGATATCCTGAAAATGAGGTTAAAGATCATTTTGTGGTGAAATGTGACACCAAGGTTGCAAAGAGACTGTCTGAATCTCAGATTGTTAGCAGGGAGAGGGATGGAATCAATAGCAAGGAAGCAGAGTTGGAGTGGGGAGTGAAAACAATGGCTTCAGTCTTCCCAATATTTAATTGGAGGACATTTCTGCTCATCCAGTACTGGATGTCGGATAAGCAGTGTGATAATTTAACAACAGTGGAGGAGTGGAGAGAGGTAGTGCTGAGGTAAATTTGATGGCGTTCTTTGATAAAACAATGGAGAAGGTTGCTGAGGGTGGTCTGATTAAAGTTATAGATATGGATTTTCAAAAGGTGTTTGATCAAGTGACATTCAAGAGACAGGTTAGGAAAACTGAACCCTATGGTTTAAAGGGACAGTGACAGTGTGGATATAACATTGGCTAATGAACAGTAAACAGAGAGAAGGTCGGTGGAGTTGTGGATAGTGTCGAAGGGTGTTGTAGGGTACAGAGGGACATAGATAGGCTGCAGAGCTGGGCTGAGAGATGGCAAATGGAGTTTAATGCGGAGAAGTGTGAGGTGATTCACTTTGGAAGGAGTAACAGCAATGCAGAGTACTGGGCTAATGGGAAGATTCTTGGTAGTGTAGATGAGCAGAGAGATCTTGGTATCCAGGTACATAAATCCCTGAAAGTTGCTACCCAGGTTAATAGGGCTGTTAAGAAGGCATATGGTGTGTTAGCCTTTATTAGTAGGGGGATCGAGTTTCAGAGCCACGGGGTCATGATGCAGCTGTACAAAACTCTGGTGAGGCCGCACCTGGAGTATTGCGTGCAGTTCTGGTCACCGCATTATAGGAAGGATGTCGAAGCTTTGGAAAGGGTGCAGAGGAGATTTACTAGGATGTTGCCTGGTATGGAAGGAAGGTCTTACGAGGAAAGGCTGAGGGACTTGGGGTTGTTTTCGTTAGAGAGAAGGAGGAGGAGAGGTGACTTAATAGAGACATACAAGATAATCAGAGGGTTAGATAGGGTGGATAGTGAGAGTCTTTTTCCTCGGATGAGGATGGCAAACACGAGGGGACATAGCTTTAAGTTGAGGGGTGAAAGATATAGGACAGATGTCAGAGGTAGTTTCTTTACGCAGAGAGTAGTAGGGGCGTGGAACGCCCTGCCTGCAACAGTAGTAGACTCGCCAACTTTAAGGGCATTTAAGTGGTCATTGGATAGACATATGGATGTAAATGGAATAGTGTAGGTCAGATGATCGGCGCAACATCGAGGGCCGAAGGGCCTGTACTGCGCTGTAATATTCTAATTCTAATTCTAATTCTAAGAAGTGGTGAAAGGTTGTTGTTCAGACTCGATGGGAGTATACAGTGGTGTTCCCTCGGGCTCGGTATTAGGACCACTGCTTTTTTTGCTCTTGTAGAACCCGGGGTGGGTAGGGCAGAGCCCCCTACTCCTCCCACTTTACAGAGTTTTCCCTATTTGCAGCCTCCACTCCATTGGTTCGTCGTGTAACAGACCCAGAGACACTGTAACTACAGTCCCCATACCTTGTCCACAGTTGGGTTACCAAATCCTCTATCCTCCCTGAATGTCTGCAGCAGCTCACAACACACCTCCAGAAAACCATCCACAGCACCTCCACTAACTTTACAATCGCAGAAATAAGTCAAAAGCCCCTCACCTGTAAGTTGGATGTCTGGTCCTTTTAAATAACACTAGAAGGGATTTCTTATGCTGCTGAATGTATGTTCAGCTGAGAATGACTAACACAGGTGGTCAGTGGACATGCACAGACCAAGTTTTAAAGACGTACATCAAAGCTGCTGGAATGACTGATTGACGTCAATTCAGACCCCTCCTCACACTACAGACACACACAGGTTACACCCACGCTATCTCACCGGCCAGCCTGGGTGTCCTGTACAATGTGCTGGATGTGACCGGCAGTACAGGTCACACCATTTTGTGGATCCAAACTTCCACAGCACCAGTGGAGCAGGAGAGATGAAATGTGTGGGCAGGGAGAGAGAAAGAGGGAAAGAAACTCACTTTAAAAATGGAATTACAAAAAGACTTTAAGATTAACAAGTTTCAGGAATATTGGAAATGGACAGGGGATTGAGATAATCAGAGGGCTGAGGACATGGGGGGATTTGATCCCATGATGGGACTATTAAAATTGAGGTGTTACCGAACCAAGAGCCAATGTAGGTCAGTGAGCACAGGGATGTTGGGTGAACAGAATTTGGTGTAAATTAGAAGATTGCAGCAGAGTTTTAGATGACCACAAGGTTACAGATCGTAGAATGTGGGAGAGCAGCCAAGAGTGTGTTAGAATAGTCATGTCTCGAGATAACAAACGCATGGGTGAGGGTTTCAGCAGCAGATGAGCTGAGCTGTCTCTCTCTCTCTCTCGCTCTGTTTCTCTCTCTGTGGCCCTCACCTACTCTATCCCACAATCAGAATCTTACGTTTCAATCAAGTCGCCTTTTCATCTTCTAAACTCCAGCTGATATAAGCCTCGCCTGTCCAACCTTTCCTCATGAGACAACCCACCCATTCCAGGTATTAGTCTAGTAAACATTCTCTGCACTGCTTTCAGCACATTTACATCCTCCTTAAATAAGGAGACCAGTAAGCTACACAGAACTCCAGATGTGGTCTCACCAATGTCCTGTATAAATGAAACATAACCTCCATACTTTTGTATTCAATTCCTTCTGTAATACATGATAACATTCGATTAGTTTCCTAATTGCCTGTTGTACCTGCATAATAACCTTATACAATTCATGCACGAAGACACCCAATTCCTCTGCATCGTCCAGCTCTGCAATCTCTCACCATTCAGATAATATGTTTCTTTTATATTCTTCCGATAAAATGGACAATTCCACATTTTCCCTCGTTATCCTCCATTGAGAGTCGTGGAGTCGTAGTTATTTCAGCACAGAATGAGGCCATTCGGCACATCGAGTCCAAATCAGCTCTTCCTAGATAAATCCAGTCAGTCTCATTCCTCAGCTCTGTCTCCATGTTCCTGCAAGTTTATTTCCCTCAAGTGTCCATCCAATATCCTTTTGAAGTCATTCAGCATCTCTGCTTCCACCACCCTCGTAGGCAGTGATTTCCAGGCCATTCCCTCTCGCTGTGTAAAAAAGTTGTTCCTCACATCCCCCTGTATCTCTTGCCCACAACCTTAACTCTAGTCCTTGTACCATTAACTAATGGGAACATCTTTTCCTGTCTACCTTATCCAAACATGTCATCATCTTGTATACCTCTATCAAATCTCCCCTCAATCTCCTTTACTACAAGGAAAACAATCCCAGCTTTTCCAGACTAACCTTGTAACCAAAATCCTCCAGCTCTGGACCCATTCTGGTAAATCTCCTTTACACCCTGTGAAGGACCCTCACATCCTTCATAAAGTGTGGTGAACAGAACTGGATGCAGTAGTACAGTTGTGGACTAACCAGAACTTTATAAAGGTTCAGCATAACTTTCCTTCTTCTGTATTCACTACCTCTATTTATGAAGCCCAAGATCCCATATGCTTTACTAACGACTCTCTCAATATGTCCTGCCACCTTCAAGCATCTATGTACATGAACCCCATGTCCCTCTGTCTCTGCACTTTCTTTAGAACTGCATCATTAATTGTATATTGCCTCTCCCTGTTACTTCTGATAAAATGTATCACCTCACACTTGTCTGTATTAAATTCTATCTGCCTCTTGCCTTCCCATTCTGCTCGCATATCTATATCCTGTTACATTGATCAGTATCAACCTCACTGTCAGCCCTGCCTCCAAGTTTGCTATCAGCAGCAAATTTTGAAATATTGCTCTGTATTCCAATATCCAAATCACTAATACATATCAATAAAAAATCAGTGGTCCTAGCACTGACCCTTGGGGAACACCACTGTCTACCTTCCTGCAGCCTGAAAAACAATCATTTACCACAACTCTTAGACCTTTAAGATTCAGTCACTCATTAACTTTACTGTATTTACTACTCTGCACAAGCAGTGCTCCCTAAAACCGGACTCTGTGAAACTTACTGTATTTATGGTTCAGGGAGAGAATCCAGAGCTTCGGCTGAAGGCACAGCCACCAATGGTAGAGTAGGGACATAGGAGCAGCCGTCGTCCACTCTGACCATCGAGACTGCCCCACCATTTAATATAATCATGACTGACCTTCCATTTCAATGTCTTTTCCCCTACACTATCCTCATATCACTTCGGTCATTTGTATTTAGAAATCTGTTAATCACCACTTTAGGCATACTCAATGACGAAGCTTCCACAGTCCTCTGGGGTAGGGAATTTCAAAGATTCACAATCCTCTGAGGAAAGACATTTCTCCTCATCTCCGTCCTAAGTGGCTTCTGCCTTATTTTGACATTGTGTCTCCTGGTTCCAGACTCCCCAACTAGGGGAAACATCCTACCTGCATCGGCACTGTCTATCGCTTTAAGTATTTTGTAAGTTTCAATGAGATCACCTCTCGTTCTTCGAAACTCAAGAGAATACGGGCCTAACCTGTTCAGCTGCTTTTGATAAGGCAACTCCTTCATCCCAGGAATCAGCCCATTGAACGTTTTCTGAACTGCCTCCAATGCTAGTACATCCTTCTTTAAATACGGGGACCAACACTGTACACAGTACTCCAGGTCTGGCTTCACCAGCACTTTGTACAGTTGGAACAATACTTCCCTATTTTTAAACTCTAACCCCTGAGCAATAAAGGCCAAAATTCCATTCGTCTTCCTAATTACTTGCTGCACCTGCATTCTAACCGTTTGTGTTTCAGGCACAAGAACACCCAGCTTCCTCTGTACTGCAGTGTTTTGTAGTTTTCCACCATCTAAATAATAATCTGCCTTTTCATTCTTCCTTCCAAAGTGGATTACCTTACTTTCCCACATTGAACATCATCATAATCTCCTTTGTTATCCACGGTTGACTGCCTTGACTTTTGGGTTTTTTGTGCCTTCCAAGAATGTATAGTTGCTGTAGACTACGTAATATTCCTTTAAAGACTATCCATTGACTATGTACTTTCATACCTTTCAATGTATTTTTCCAATCCACCTCAGTCACGCTTTAGATTGAACTACTTCACTGTTAAACAATGCGAAATGTTGTAATATTATGGTCACAAAAAAAACAAAGAACAAAGAAAATTACAGCACAGGAACAGGCCCTTCGGCCCTCCAAGCCTGCGCCGATCCAGATCCTCTATCTAAACATGTCGCCTATTTTCCAAGGGTCTGTATCTCTTTACTTCCTGCCCATTCATGTATCTGTCTAGATACATCTTAATAGACCCTATCGTGCCCGAGTCTACCACCTCCGCTGGTAACGCGTTCCAGGCACCCACCACCCTCTGCGTAAAGAACTTTCCACGCATATCCCCCTAAACTTTTCCCCTTTCACTTTGAACTCGTGTCCCCTAGTAATTGAATCCCCCACTCTGGGAACAAGCTAATTGCTTTCCAACCTGTCCATACCTCTCATGATCTTGTACACCTCAATCAGGTCCCCCCTCAACCTCCGTCTTTCTAATGAAAATAATCCTAATCTACTCAACCTCTCTTCATAGCTAGCGCCCTCCATACCAGGCAACATCCTGGTGAACCTCCTCTGCACCCTC
The DNA here is from genome assembly GCF_036365525.1 of Heterodontus francisci. Classification (NCBI taxonomy): domain Eukaryota; kingdom Metazoa; phylum Chordata; class Chondrichthyes; order Heterodontiformes; family Heterodontidae; genus Heterodontus; species Heterodontus francisci. The sequence continues at coordinate 53,487 of NW_027142252.1, read as the reverse complement.
TCCAAAGCATCCTCATCCTTCTGGTAATGTGGCGACCAGAACTGCACGCAGTTATCAAAATGTGGCCGAACCAAAGTCTAATACAACTGTAACATGACCTGCCAACTCTTGTACTCAATACCCCGTCCGATGAAGGAAAGCATGCCGTATGCCTTCTTGACCACTCTATTGACCTGCGTTGCCACCTTCAGGGAACAACGGACCTGAACACCCAAATCTCTCTGTACATCAATTTTCCCCAGGACTTTTCCATTTACTGTATAGTTCACTCTTGAATTGGATCTTCCAAAATGCATCACCTCGCATTTGCACTGATTGAACTCCATCTGCCATTTCTCTGCCCAACTCTCCAGTCTATCTATATTCTGCTGTAGTCTCTGACAGTACCCTTCACTATCTGCTACTCCACCAATCTTAGTGTCGTCTGCAAATTTGCTAATCAGACCACCTATACTTTCCTCCAAATCATTTATGTATATCACAAACAGCAGTGGTCCCAGCACAGATCCCTGTGGAACACCACTGGTCACACGTCTCCATTTTGAGAAACTCCCTTCCACTGCTACACTCTGTCTCCTGTTGCCCAGCCAGTTCTTTATCCATCTAGCTAGTACACCTTGGACCCCATGCGCCTTCACTTTCTCCATCAGCCTACCATGGAGAACCTTATCAAACGCCTTACTGAAGTCCATGTGTATGACATCTACAGCCCTTCCCTCATCAATCAACTTTGTCACTTCCTCAAAGAATTCTATTAAGTTGGTAAGACATGACCTTCCCTGCACAAAATTATGTTGCCCATCACTGATAAGCCCATTTTCTTCCAAATGGGAATAGATCCTATCCCTCAGTATCTTCTCCAGCAGCTTCCCTACCACTGACATCAGGCTCACCGGTCTATAATTGCCTGGATTATCCCTGCTACCCTTCTTAAACAAGGGGAAAACATTAGCAATTCTCCGGTCCTCCGGGACCTCACCCGTGTTTAAGGATGCTGCAAAGATATCTGTTAAGGCCCCAGCTATTTCCTCTCTCGCTTCCCTCAGTAACCTGCGATAGATCCAATCCGGACCTGGGGACTTGTCCACCTGAATGCCTTTTGGAATGCCCAACACTTCCTCCCTCCTTATGCCGACTTGACCTAGAGTAATCAAACATCTGTTCCTCACCTCAACATCCGTCATGTCCTTTCTCCTCGGTGAATACCGATGCAAAGTACTCGTTTAGAATCTCACCCATATTCTCTGACTCCACGCATAACTTTCCTCCTTTGTCCTTGAGTGGGCCAATGCTTTCTCTAGTTACCCTCTTACTCCTTATATATGAATAAAAGACTTTGGGATTTTCCTTAACCCTGTTTGCTAAAGATATTTCATGACCCCTTTTAGCCCTCTTAATTCCTCGTTTCAGATTGGTCCTACATTCCCGATATTCTATCAAAGCTTCGTCTTTCTTCAGCCGCCTGTATGCTACTTTTTTCCTCCAGCTAGTTTCACAATTTCACCTGTCATCCATGGTTCCTAACCTTGCCATTTCTATCCCTCATTTTCACAGGAACATATCCCTAACACTCATCCCGAAAAGCTCTTTTCCAATGAGACTATTAATTATCGCTGTCTCATTACATAATTCTAGCTCTAAAATAGACTTTTCTGTAGTCGCTTCCTCAAAATACTGCTCTAAAAAACCATGCCAAACCCACTCCAGAAACTCGTCCTCCACAGTATTAGTTCTTATTAGGTTTACCCAGTCTGTATAAAGATTGACGTCACCCGTGATTACTTTATTAGCCATGCTACTTGATTCTCTAATCTCCTGATTAATGCCATGTCCCACACTACCACTACTGTTGGATAACCTATAAACAACTCTTATCAATGTTTGCAGCCCCTTGCTGTTTCTAAGCTGCACCCAAACAGATTCTACATTTTGTTCTTCAGACCTGAGATCCTCTCTTACTAATGTACTGATCCCATCCCTTATTATCAGTGCAACAGCAATTCCTATTGCATGTCCTTCGTAAATGTTGAACATGCTTGAATATTCAGTTCCAGCCTTGGTCACCCTGTCGTCACATTTCCCTTATGACAATCAGACCATACCCGATTACCTCTATTTGGGCCTTTAAATCATCTGCCCTGTTCCGAATACTGCGTGCATTCAGGTACAGTGCCCTTAACTGTGTCTTCTTCACATTCTTCATTCTAGTTGATGCTCACCTTTGTTTCACCTGCCTTTTAAAGTCACTCTCTACTTTTTTGCCACCTGTTACCAGCTTTACTTCCTTCCAATTTCAAAAGAAAATTGGATGGGAGCATCAAGGAAGTGAACTTGCAAGGCTGTGGGGATTGAGCAGGCTCGTGGGAATGACTGAATTGCTCCAGAGACAGTCGGCATTGTGTCGATGGACCGAATGGGCACCTTCTGTGTGGTAAATGATTCTATGACTATCACTGTCTATGAATGTATGTTGGATAGGGCACCCGCTCCACTCTGGAAAGATCCAGATGCATAGAAGTTCAAGGAAACTGTGACCTTAACAGCCACTGACAGCTCCGTCTTCACCTTGGTGTGAGGCTCCAGGTTGTGTTGCAGGCGGAGACACAGCTCTGTGACCACCTCTTTAATGAAGCAGAGCCACCTCACACCCTGCTCCTGGGTTAGGTTTAGGTAAGAAATGTGCTGTTGGAAAACGAAGGGTGGGTTGGTCAGAGCCCCCTCCTCCTCCCTCTTTGCAGAGCTTCCCCTCTCTGCAGTCCATGCTCCATTTGTTGGTCATGTTACAGACCCAGAGACACTGTAACTACAGTCCCCATTCCTCGTCCTGAGTTGGGTCACCAAATCCTCTGTCCTCTCTTAATGTCTGCAGCAGCTCACAACGCAACCTCCAGAAAATCATCCACAACACCTCCACTAACTTTACGATGGCAGAAGTAAGTCAAAAGCCCCTCACCTGTAAGTTGGATGCTTGGTCCTTTTAAATAACACTAGAGGGTATTCCTCGTGCTGCTAAATGTATGTTCAGCTGAGAGTGACTAACACAGGCAGTCGGTGGAGATGCACAGACCAAGTTTCAAAGACGTACATCAAAGCTGCTGAAATAGCAGTTTGACATGACATTCCACAACTCCTCATGCTACTAGTGCACACATTGTTGACCCGGGATAGAGCACTGCACAGCATGGGACATGGTGCAGGCCACGCTGCAGGCCATGCCAGAAGTGGTTGGAAGCTCAGCTCACACCCTTTTATGGATCCAGGCTTCCACAGTGTGGGCAACTGTGGTGCTGTAAGAGCTGGAAATCGCCACCAGGGAGGGACAGAGCGGGAAGGAAATTCACTTTAAATGGGGACATGAAAATAGAATTGATGGCAAAAGATTTTCTGGAATATGGGCATGGACAGGGAATAGGACTACTTAGAGGGGTGAGGTCATGGAGAGATTCAAACACAAGAACGGGATTCTTAAAATTAAGGTGCTGCCAGACCGGGAGCCAAAGTAGATTAGTGAGCACAGGGGTGATGGGTGATGGGGATTTGGTGTGAGTTAAGATACAGGCAGCAGAGTTCTGGATTGACTGTGGTTTATAGAGGTTTACAACTGGCAGGGTGACAAGGATAGAATTGGAATAGTCAAGTGTGAATTGAACAAAAGCACAGATGAGTGTTTGTTCAGCAGATAGACAAAGGCAGAGGTGGGGCCAGGTGACATTACAGAGGTTGTAGTCGTCAGGGCTGGTGATGGAACGAACATGGAGATGAACTCAGCTCAGGTATAAATAGAACACAGCGGTTGTAAACAGTCTGTTTCAGCCTCAGACATTATGCAGGGAGGGGAATGTGTTTCACAAACAGGGGATGGAGTTTGTGACCAATGACACTGGCTTCCGTCTTCCCAAAATATACATTGCAGAACAGTATTTCAGTGAAACAGATTTTACAGATCTCCTCGCGGTAAATAGAGCCTTATCAGGGGCACAGACAGCAACCAAGATGAGCGATGAAATTACAAGAACGGTAATTAGCAATGGCTTGACAGCTAATAGCTGGAGGTAGAGATTCACCAGGAATAGCAGCAGCAGCAAGGAGGGCAGAATAAATGGCAAGAACAGTAGTGTAGGTAAATATGGCTTATAGAATTAATAGCTTTATAGAGTGACTTACCTGGGACACCAACAATATCCAGGATGGGATAGTAAATATATTGAATTATCTCAAGTGCTAATAGTATCCGGTAGTCTAATCGTAGCCAATTATAATATGTAAAAAGAAAGTAAAGATCCGAGGAGAAACTCCTGTCCATTGTTATAACATTCCAACCTGGTGTTCTCAGATTCTGATCCATTGTTGTAACATTCCAATCTATTGTTCTCAGATTCTGATCCATTGTTGTAACATTCCAATCTATTGTTCTCAGATTCTGATCCATTGTTGTAGCATTCCAATTTATTGTTCTCAGATTTTGATCTATCTTCTCCCACTCTCTGGAGCCACTGATCCCTGTTAGTGCCGGAGGTGATCCTCCCGCTGACACTATGTGATAACACATTGAAAGGAGTCCCTTATTAATAGAAGAGGAACAACCTCAAGTGACACAACTAGGGTCCATGGAGACTGACATTAATTACAGACACTGAACAAACAGGTTCAGTTAACTCCTTTCAATCCAACACTTGTTTGCCACAATAAACTGCAACATTTACCCAGTCTGAACGGGATGTAGGAGGGTTGCTGAGGGAGGAAAATGTAGAAATAGCAGATGCACTGGCCAGATTCTTCCAATCCTCCTTGGAGATGGGAGTCGTGGCAGTGGACTGGAGGGTTGTAAATGTTGCACCTGGATTTAAAAAAGTAGTGATGGAGTAAACTCTGTATTTACTGATCAGTCTTTTTAATATCACTGACTGGGAAATTTCCAGAGTTCACATCCCAGGACAAAAGTATTCGCTGCTTGAGAATAAAAACAATCGACAGCAAATGGACTGCAGCAAGACAAGTCATGTATGTCTGATAAACGTCAACAACAACTTATATTTATACAGTGCCTTCAATGTCATAAAACATGACAAGGTGCTTCACAGGAGCATTATAAAGCAAAGAATGACATGTGACACAGCTTGAGATATGAGGCCAGATGCCCAACAGCTTGGTCAAAGGGGAAGGTTTTATGTAGTGTCTTAATCAAGGAACGTGTGGCGGTGAGGCAATGACAGAGGTGTCGTGGTAATGTCACTGAACTCGTAATCCAGATGTCCAGACTGCCATGACGGCGAGCATGTGTTTACATTTCCTTCAGTAATTTCATCACCCCTTGTGGATGTTTCAGATGCCTCAGGATTGTTATCAGCACAAGCAATAGCAGATTTCCTTCCTGGTCACATACATATTTTAAACCACAGGACAATTAAACAATCCAAATCCCTTACATTTCTGACGTCTTACAAACTGCTGCTTGGAGAATTTCTAGTTTATTTGTATTTCAAAACAAGACATACTCTGACATCACTAATCTTTAATAAAACTCTAGAATTAAAATATCTATTCTAATGGTGTCTAATGTCAATTGTTGTAAAAACACATCTGGTTCACTAATGTCCTTTAGGGAAGGAAATCTGCCATCCTAACCTGGTCTGGCCTACATGTGACTCCAGACTCACAGCAATCTGGTTGATTCTGAAATGGCCTAGTAAGCTGCTCAGTTGTACGAAACGGCTACAAAATCTAAGAGAAGCAATGAAACTGGACAGGCCACCCGGCATCGACTTAGGCACCAGAAGCAACAAAGACAAACCCAGCCCTGTCGACCCTGTAAAGTCCTCCTTACAAACATTTGGGATCTTGAGCCAAAGTTGGGAGAACTGTCCCACAGACAAGTCAAGCAGCAGAAAACATAGTCATGCTCACCGAATCAGAGCTTACAGACAGTGTCCCAGACAGTGAAATCACCATCCCGGGTATGTCATCTCCCAGCAGCAGGATAGACCCATGTCTGCAGACCCCATGAAGCTTCACGGCATCAGGTCAAACATGGGCAAGGAAACCTCCTGCTGATTATCACCCATTCCCCGTCCCCAGCTGATGAGTCAGTACTCCTCCATGTTGAACAGCAATTGGAAGAAGCACTGTGGGTAACAGGGACACAGAATGATCTCTGGGTGGGGTACTTCAATGTCCATCAGGAAGAATGGCTCGGTAGCACCATTAAAGACCGAGCTGGCAGAGTCCTAAAGGACATAGCTGCTAGACTGTGTCTGCGGCAGGTGGTGAGGGAACTAACAGCAGGGAAAAACCTATTTGACCTCGTCCTCACAAACGTAACGGTCACAGATGCATCTGTCCATGACAATATTGTTAGGAATGACCATCGCACAGTCCTTGTGGAGACAAAGTCCCGTCTTCACATTGAAGATACACTCCTTCGTGTTGTCTGGCACTATCACTGTGCCAAATGGGACAGATTTCAAACAGATCCTTGAACTCAAAACTGGGCATTCCTGAGGCGTTGTGGGTCATCAGCGACAGCAAAACTGCACTTAAACACTATCTGTAACCTCATGACCCGGCATATTCCCCACTCTACCATTACCATCAAGCCAGCAGATCAGCCCTGGTTCAATGAAGAGTGCAGGAGGGCATGTCAGGATCAGCACAATGCATACCTCAAAATGAGGTGTCAACCTGGTGAAGCTACAACCAAGGACTATCTGCATGCCAAACTGCGTAAGCAGCATGCGATAGACAGAGCAAAGTGATCCGAAACCAACGGATCAGATCTAAGATCTGCAGTCCTGTCACATCCAGCCGTGAATGGTGGTGGACAATTAAACAACCAACTGGAGGAGGTGGCTCCACAAATATCCCTATCCTCAGTGATGGGAGAGCCCAGCACATCAGTGTTAAAAATAAGGCTGAAGCATTTGCAACAATCATCAGCCAGAAGTCCCGAGTTGATGATCCATCTCAGCCTCCTACTGCGGTCCCCAGCATCACAGATGCCAGTCTTCAGCCAATCCGATTCACTCCACGTGATATCAAGAAATGAGTGAAGGCACTGGATACTGCAAAGGCTATGGGCCCTGACAACATACTGAAGACATGTGCTCCAGAACTTGCCACGCCGCTGGCCAAGCTGTTCCAATACAGCTACAAAACTGGCATCTCCCCGGCAATCTGGAAAATTGCCCAAGTGTGACATAGTGTCATAGAGTTACACAGCACAGTAGCAGGCCCATCGGCCCATCGTGTCTGTGCTGGGCATCCGGCACCCAACTATTCGAATCCCATTTTTCTGACCCGTAGCCTTGTGTACTATGGCGTTTCAAGTGCTCATCTAAATAGGTTTTAAATGTTGTGAGGCTTCCTGCCTCCACCACGTCTTCAGGCAGTGCGTTCCAGATTCCAACCACCCTCTGGGTGAAAAGAAAATTCTTCAAAACCCCCTGAACATCCTGGCTCTCAAGTGAAATCTATGTCCCCTGGTTCATGACCCCTCCGCTAAGAGAAAAATGATTCTTCCTATCGAACCTATCCTCACCTATGTCCCCCATAATATTGTACACCTCAATCATGTCCTCCCTCAGTCTTCTGTGTTCCAAGGAAAACAACCCTAGCCTTTTCAGTCTTTTTTCATGGCTGAAATGCTCCAACCCAGGCAACATTCGGGTGAATCTCCTCTGCACCCTCTCCAGTGCAATCACATCCTTCCTATAGTGTGGTGACAAAAAATGTACACAGTACTCCAGCTGTGGCTAAATTAGCGTTTTATATATTATGATGATAACCTCCCTGCTCTTATATTCTATGCATTTGCTAATAAAGGCAAGTATCCCATATGCCTTCCTAACCACCTTATCTACCTGTGCTGCTGCCGTCAGTGACCTATGGACAAGTACACCAAGGTCCTTCTGACCTTCTGTGCTTCCTCGGATCCTACCATCCATTGTATATTCCCTTGCCTTGTTAGTCCTCCCAAAATGCATTAACTGTACACAAAAACCAGCACAAGTCTAAACTGGCCAGCTGCCACCCCATCAGTCTACTCTCAATAATCAGCAAAGTGATGGAAGATGTTCTCATACGTTCATGGGATGTGGGCATCGCTTGCAAGGCCAGCATTTATTGCCCATCCCTAAATGCCCTTGAACTGAGCGGCTTGCACAGCCATTTCATAGTCAACCACATTGCTGTGGATCTGGAATCTTATGTAGGCCTGACCAGGTAAGGACGACAGAATTCCTTCCCTGAAGGACATCAGTGAACCAGATGTTTTTTTTATAACAATTGACAAAGGTTTCATGGCACTATTATACCAACTTTTTTTAATTCCAGATTTTATTAATTGACTTCAAATTTCACTATCTGCTGTGGTAGGATTCAAACTCGTGTCGCCAGAGTACTAGCCTGGTCCTCTGGATTACTATGCCAGAGACATTACCACGAAGCCAGCACTTCCCCTGGTGTTAACTGTGCCATCAAGCAGCACTTGCTTAGCAATAACTTGCTCACTGACGCTCCGTTTGGCTTTTGCCAAGGCCACTCAGCTCTTGTTCTCAATACAGCCTTGGTACAAATACGGACCAAAGAGCTGAACTCAAGAGGAGAGGTGACAATGACTGCACTTGACATCAAGGCAGATTTGACTGAGTATGGTATCAAGGAGCCCGAGCAAAACTGGAATCAATAGGAATCAGTGGGAAAACTCTCCGCTGGTTGGAGTCATACCTAACGCAAAGGAAGATGGCTGTGGTTGCTGGAGGTCAATCAGCTCAGCTCCAGGACATCACTGGAGGAGTTCCTCAGGGTAGTGTCCGAGACCCAACCATCTTCAGCTGTTTCATCAATGATCTTCCTTCAATCAAAAGGTCAGAAGTGGGGATATTCACTGATGATTGCACAATGTTCACCATTCGTGACTTCTCAGATACTGAAGCAAACCATGTCGAGATGCAGAAATATTTGGACAATATCCAGCTTGGGCTGATAAGTGGCAAGTAACTTTCGTGCCACTCAAGTGCCAGGCAATGGCCATCTCAAACAAGAAAGAATCTAGTCATCTCCCCCTGACGTTCAATGACATTGTCATCACTGAATCCCCACAATCAACATCCTGGAGGGTTACCATTGATTAGAAACTGAACTAGAAACTGAACTGGAGTAACCATATAAATACCGTGGCTACAAGAGCAGGTCAGAGGCTAGGAATCCTGTGGCGAATAACTCACTTCCTGACTCTGCAAAGCATGTTCACCATCTACAAGGCACAAGTCAGGAGTGTGATTGAATACTCTCCACTTGCCTGGATGGTGCAGCTCCAACAACAGTCAAGAAGCGCAGGACCATCCAGGAAAAAGCAACAAACATGATTGGCACACCATCTACAACATTCATACCTCCACCACTGATGCACAGTGGCAGCAGTGTGTACCATCTACAAGATGCACTGCAGCAACACACCAAAGCTCCTTTGACTACACCATCCAAACCCGCGACCTCTACCCCCGAGAAGAACAAGAGCAGAGATACATGGGAACACCACCACCTGCAAGTTCCTATCCAAGTCACACACCATCCTGACATGGAACTACATCGCCATTCCTTCACTGTTGTTTCGTCAGAATCCTGGCACTCCCTTCCTAACGGAATTGTGGGTGTACCTACCTCACATGGACTGCAGTGGTTCAAGAAGTGGGCTCAGCACCACCTTCTCAAGGGCAATTAGGGATGGTCAATAAATGCTGGCCTAGACAGCGACGCTCACATCCCAAGAATGAGCGAATAAAACAAATGCCCTGTGTTTAGCTAAAACCCAACAGCTTCAGACACAATCAGTCAACAGTGGGCAGTAGTGGCCGCTGTCTGCAAACACAAAGCTGGATATCTCCGTCCTTGTTGGGACAAAATTGTAGGATTGAGTTTATTTTATGATAGGACTGTTAGAACTTAGTTGTCATATCCTTCAGTATCACGGTTAAAATAGTATTCTGTATGTAACATAACCACAACGAATGATGTTAGCTAAACGTCTGGACAAGTCCTGACCTGTTGAGACCTGTTATTTAAAAGTCGTTAGACTGCAGATTATCCAAATGGGACTGTTAGCTTATTAACTGGTATGAAACAATCCCCGTGTGGCCAGGAAGCTGTGAAATGAGATAAGTACATATCAATGCCATTAAGTGGCCACTGTGGTTGAATAGCCACAGCAGGATGGCACCGGGTCAGATTTGACCTTTTGTAAAGGAATTCATAGAGTCAATGCAGCTGGAATCTGGAGGCACCTCCCCCCCACCCCGCTCCCCACTGAATGACAATGGCAATGACTTAAACCAGGCTCGAAGTACCATCATGGAAGAGTAGTTAGTTAATGACTGACCAATCAAATGAACAGAAACAGGCTTTTGCCTAATATGGAACAGAATCAAGCTGGGAAAGGTGCATCAAGTAATAACTTGTAAGACCCCAAAAGCGCACATCATCATCAAGAAGGTGACAGAAGATAGACTTCAATGAAGAGACAAGATTCCACAGTTAACCGGTGGTTGAGGACCAATGTTCCATTGTAAAGCCAACTGCTGACCACTGCCCTTTTCTCAGTATCACCATGTTCTGCTTATTGTGGAGAACTTCATTAAGTCTGTGAAACTTGTGGAAGCAGCCGTGTACTCACGTGTTTTTATAGCTAGTCTGAGCTGCAAGTTCCTTTTAGATCTGATCTCCCAACGCAGACTGTCATTGTAATTGACCTAAGTCTGACAATTCAATTAAGCCAAACCCCAGATCTTACAAGTGGTGCTGAAATCCGGGACTTTGATTGCTATGCAAACCGAGGGTGTTGGAGCAAGTTTCACAAATATAGGAACATTCGTTTGACAAGTGAAAATTCTTGCCGGGATAAACTCTTTTGAGGGATGGCAGATTATACTGACCCAGTGATGTCTCTTTAAATACACATTATGTCACAAAAATACAATGGGAAGAAGGGTCGCTGGAAACATATGAGGAAGAGTTAAGCACTAAGTGTAATATGGTCAGTATCCAGTCCCTGTTAGGACACTGTGTATGGAAGCATGAACACGTTCCATTTAAAAAAGATAGTGAAGTTTATCCACGCACAGGTCTTGGCTGAACATCGGAAAGGTGAGAAGGCTTTAAATCTGCCTCCATGTGCAGCATCACACCGTGCACAGTGCGATGAGGAAGTGATAGAGTCACAGGTGAGAGAAATAGTCGCTCAAAGTGAACAGAAACAGCAGCAGCAGCAGACACAGCTACAGGAGTTACACAATAAGCTAGTGTCCTTTACTGTCACTATACAACAACAGACACTTAATGCAGGACAGGCTTGTGCAGTTCAGCAGCAGTGAGAGTTAGCAGAGAAACATATTGTTACTGTTACACAGGATAATGTCCAGTGACCCAGAAGTTAGAGGATTCCAGAGGTGTCCTTAGGGAGTTACAGGATTGATCCCACCAGAAGACAGGCCATGCACAGTACAGGTCTACCATTCAGTGACTGTAAACCCAGAGGGGAAAGCAGCACCCAGGCAGCTGTAGCAGCCATCACAAAAAGCAGAGTATCACACAGGTGATACTGAAACGGAGCAGGAGGCCTCGGAGGAGAACAATGATGGAGAGGGATAACCCTTACCAGACTATCCCGTTAATATTACGCCATTACCAGTCTGTCCCATTAAGTTGATGCCTTTGCCAGTCTGTACCGTTCAGGTGACTCCCCTGTCATTTTGTCCCGTTAAGGTAGCGTCCTTGCCATTCTGTCTCGTTAAGGTGTTGTCCTTGTCAGTCTGTCCCGTTAAAGTGGTGACAACACAGAATAGAACAGGTTGTTGCTGTCAATCCCACCAAGTCACTAGTACAGTTGAGATATCAAAGGAAATGAAATGTTTCGGAGCCACAGTGAGGCTGAAACACTGTGTGAGGAAAACAAAAGGAAAAGATGGTGTGTGAGTTAGTTTCTGTTTGTGTATTTGAAGTTTTCAGTGTGATTTCTTTGTCTGTCTCATGCCAGTATCTATTACGGTCAGTTAACCCTCTCTCGTCTGGTCCTGCATGTTGTCTGAAAGTAGTTGGCTGTTTAACATGTGTGTACAGTTGGATTTTAAATTGGTGTGAGTGGGGAGGATAAAAGTTACTATAACATGGATGTTGGAGTGTTAAATAGCAATTGCTTTGTGCTGGGAAAGAAAGAGAGAGAGAGAGAGAGGAGAGAGAGAGAGAGAGAGGTGCGGGGGGAAGAGAAATAGAAAGAGAGAGACCTATCCATGGGCGTGGTTGACTCAGACTGAAGTTTACTACAGGTTTAAACATTTTGTTTGGAGTTAGAATGTTTATTTGTGACAATTCACCTCTGTTTTCAGTTTTAATTCCAGTTGTTTGAAAGAAACCTGAAGAACGATCAGATCAAAACCACTGAAGTAATTTATTTCCTTTGTTTTCTTTCTTTTAAAAGCCTGCCTCATTCTATTCTTTTGAATTAAGTTTGAAATTGTTCAGATAAGTCCTGTGTTGTCGCTTCACCAGGTTGTCACCTCATTCTGAGGTATGCCTGGTGCTGCTGTGGGCATACCCTCCTGCACTCTCCATTGAACAGTCTGTGAAAGCAGTAGTAACTGTAATTCATTACAGCACTGAAGCAGTCCATTCACCCGTCAAGTCCATGCCAGCTCTCTGTAGAACAATCCAGTCACAACCATCCCCTGTTCTGTTCCCATATTCCTGCAAGTTTATTTCCCTCACGTGTCCATCCAATATCGTTTTGAAATTGATCACTGTCTCTGCTTCCACCATCCCTGTGGGCAGTGATTACCAGGTCATTACCACACGGTACATAATAAAGTTCATCCTCACATTTCCACTGCATTTCTTACCCAAACCTTATCTCTAGTCCTTGTACCATCAGCTACATGGAACAGAATTTCTTTGTCTACCTTATCTATACCTGCTATAATCTTGTGTACCTCTAATATATCACCCCTCAATCTCATTTCCTCCATGCAAAATAACACCAGATTTTCCATACTAACCTTGTAGGTAAAATCCCCCATCCCTGGAACCTTTCCAGTAAATATCCTCTACACCCACGCAAAGACTTTCACATCCTTCCTAACGTATAGTGACCAGAAATGGACGCAATAGTCTCACCAAAGCATTATAAAGGTTCAGCATAACATCCCTGCTTTTTTTCAGGGTGCTGATCACCAAGCCGAGCTGGTGCAGTGTGAATATGGGTCAACCAGGCCAGGATACTGATTGCCATGCCGAGCTGATACAGTGTGAATATGGGTCAACCAGCCCAGGACAGTGATCACCAAGCCGAGCTGGTGCAGTGTGAATCTGGGACAACCATCCCAGGATACTGATCACCATGCCGAACTGGTACAGGGCGAGTAGGGGTCAACCAGCCCAGGTCACTGATCACCAAGCCGAGCTGGTGCAGTGTGAATCTGGGTCAAACAGCCCCAGGAACTTCTGCATGCCGAGCTGGTACAGTTTTAATATGCATCTTCCAGCCCAGGACACTGATCGCCACGCCGGACTGATACAGTCCAAATATGGGCCCTCACCGTCAGCCTGGACGTCCATTTGCCGTCTCCTTAAGGGAAAGTTGGAAGTATTCCAACAGCCATGCTTCCACCACCCTTCTGTCTGCTCTGATTCATGAGACAAGTAATGGAAGGTTTCATCATTATTACTATCAAATAGCATTTAATCTCCAATATTCACTCAGCGATGATCAGTTTGGGTTCCCCAAGGGCCACTCATCTCCTAATTTCATTACAGCCTTGGTTAAAACATGGACAAAAGAGCTGAACTCCAGAGGTGAAGTGGGAGTGACTGCCCTTGACATCAAGGCAGCATTTGACCGAGTATGGCATCAAGGAGCCCTAGCAAAACTGAAGTCAATGGGAATCAGGGGGAAAGATTTCCGCTGGCTGGATTCATACCTCACGCAAAGGAAGATGGTTGTGGTTGTTAGAGGTCAATTATATCAGTCCCGGGACATCACTGCAGGAGTTCCTCAGGGTAGTGTCCTAGGCTCAACCATCTTCAGCTGCTTCATCAATCACTGTCCCTCCATCATAAGGTCAGAAATGGGAGTATTCATCAATGATTAGTACCATTTGTGCCTGCTCAGGTACTGAAGTAGTTCATACCTAAATGCAGCAAGACCTGGACAATATCCAGCCTTGGGCTGATAATTGACATGTAGCATGTGCGCCACACAAGTCAGGAGTTTAATGAAAAATTCTCCACTTACCTGGATGGGTACAGCTCCAACAACACTCAGGAAGTTTTACACCATCGAGGACAAAGCAGCCCGATTGATCAGCACATCATCCACCACCTTAAACATTCACTAACATTCAACATAAAAGAGAACCCAGAAATCTTCTAAAAGGAAATGCAATCATTTTCTACAGGCATGTAGATATCAATTAGATAGGACGAGGTGGGTGGTGACTATCCGGGACAAAGCATGTGTATATGCTTAGAGGCGCAGGGCAAGGTTGAAATAGCTAATGATTACTTCATATCGCTGTTGTAACAGGAACCTTACAAAATATCAGTGGAAGCAAAAGAGTAGAGGCAATGGATAGAGTAAATATTCAGAGGGAGGAGGTACTGGAAAGGCTGGCTATGCTTAGAGTAGATGATCCACCTGGTCTGGATGGCTAAAGGAAGTGGGTATGTCGCTAGCAGAAGGGCTTTCCGAAATCTTACATTCTTCTATAGATGGGCGAGGTGACAGAAGATTGGCGAGTGGTAAATGTGACACACTTATACTGGAATGTGTGTAAGGACCGTCCGAGCACCTACAGGCCATGCTGTTCAATATCAATGGCCAGGGGTTAGAAACAATAATCAGGGAAACAGTCAACAGGCAGTTCAAGAGTTTGAGGGAGAAAATGATGCATTCACCTCACTCGCCATAGATGGCCTTTGTCACCTAACGGATACATAAATGGACAGCAGACTAGGAGATGTTGAATATGTCAAATGCTCCCATCTGGAAAGATCCGGATATATAGAAGTTCAATGAAACTGTGACCTTAACAGCCACTGACAGCTCCGTCCTCACCCTGGTGTGAGGCTCCAGGTCGTGTTACAGGAGGTGACACAGCTCTCTAACCACTTTCTTCTTGAATCAGAATCACCTCACACACTGCTCCTGGGTTAGGTGCAGGTAGGAAAATTGCTCTCGGAAAACCTGGGATGGGTAGGTCAGAGCCCCCTCTTCCTCCCTCTTTGCAGAGCTTCCCCTCTCTGCAGACTCTGTTCCATTTGTTGGTCATGTTACAGACCCAGGGACACTGTAACTACTGTCCCCATACCTCATCCAGAGTTGGGTCATCCAAATCCTCTGTCCTCCCTGAATATTTGAAGCAGCTCACAATACAACCTCCAGAAAACCATCCACAGCACCTCCACTAATTTTACAATAGCAGAAGTAAGTCAAAAGCCCCTCACCTGTAAGTTGGATGCCTGGTCTTTTTCAATAAGACTGCGTTTTCTGACAATGCAACCACTAGGTGCTGCAGTACTTGCACATGTACAAATGTAGACTCTTCAACTGGAAAGTCAGAGTCTGAGACGTTCAGGTAGCTGCCAGGATTGAAGATGGCGCTGCTCAATTTGTCACAGGAAATACTTCTTGTTAGATCGTTCCAGCAAACTAAACTTACATTAAGTTGGAAGGAAGTCCAGTAAAATGCTACTGTGCAGTTATATGATACTAACAGTAATCTTCAAGATCCAGTTAATATTCCAATAATCCTATTCAGTACAAGAGGAATTTTATGATTACATTTCCATTGGAAATCGAACAGAGTATAAAATGTGCTGCCAGTTTTTTAATGTGATTCGATTAAATGACTGAGCAGGACTGATTTCACCCAAATGCAGCCTCTCGCTCCCGCCCCAAGACCCGCTCTCCTCACATCAGCAATTCGCTTTCTCCCTCTCCCCACAGCCCGCTTTCTCCCCTCAGCCTCTATCTCCAGACCTCACAGCTCTCCCTCACTCCCCTGACAGATTGTTCCCCTCTCCTCAGCAACCACAGTCGGGTCACTCGCTCCCCACTTCACCACCACCCCAGCCAATAACACCAGACCTCACAGCTCTCCCTCACTCCCCTGACAGATTGTTCCCCTCTCCTCAGCACCCACTGTCGGGTCACCCGCTCCCACTTCACCACCACCCCAGCCACTAACACCAGACCTCACAGCTCTCCCTCACTCCCCTGACAGATTGTTCCCCTCTCCTCAGCACCCACTGTCGGGTCACTCGCTCCCCACTTCACCACCACCCCAGCCACTAACACCAGACCTCACAGCTCTCCCTCACTCCCCTGACAGATTGTTCCCCTCTCCTCAGCACCCACTGTCGGGTCACTCGCTCCCCACTTCACCACCACCCCAGCCACTAACACCAGACCTCACAGCTCTCCCTCACTCCCCTGAGAGATTGTTCCCCTCTCCTGAGCACCCACTCTCAGGTCAATCGCTCCCCACTTCATCCCCCACCCCCGCCACCCAGCCACCAGCTCCAGAACTCACAGCTCCCCACGACCCCCCCTGACAGATAGTTGCCCTCCTCTCGCCACCCGCTCTCTGGTCAATTGCTCCCCATTACACCACCCCGCCCAGCCGCTAGCACCAAGGAGCACAGCTTCGTGACATAGCGAATTAGCAGCAAGTGGCCGAGAGGAGGGAAGCAGCTCGGCTTGGAGCGAGTGACTGGAGGGCATGGGGGGGAAGTGCGGAGCAAGTGACTGGAGAACAGGGTGGTAAGAAGCGGGGAACAATCGGCCAGAGGAGTGGAGGGGTGGGGAGCGGCGAGGTCCGAAGCGAGTGACTGGAGGGGGAGTGGGGGGAAGCGAGTAACAATCGGCCAGGGGAGTGCAGTGGAGAGGACCGGCGAGGTCCGGAGCGAGTTGCTGGTGGGGGAATGTGTGGAAGCAGGGAGCGAGTAACTGGAGGGGGAGTGGGGGTGAGTGGAGCACTGTCGGCTAGGGGGGTTAGTGGAGAGGAGCGGCGAGGTCCGGAGCGAGTGGCTGAGGTGAGGGGAGAGCTCCAGCCTCACAATCTCCCATTCAGCCGCAACCTCCAGCCGAGTGGGAGGAGGGGTGATACCCGATGAGGCTGTATTGCACGTGCCTGAAGATGGACCAGGCGTGGATAGTTGATGATGTTGGCGCAGCGCATCGTTATCAGAAATCACATTGTTTAAATAACACTCGAGATGAATCCTCGTGCTGCTGAATGTATTTTCAGCTGAGAGTGACTAACACAGGCGGTCAGTGGACATGCACAGACCAAGTTTCAAAGACGTGTGCCAATGCTGCTGGAACACCCTGCTCAGCATGGAACCCCACTGGAAAGAGCCACAAGTGGCTGGCAGTGCATCCCACACCATTTTAAGGCTTTTAGGATTCATAGCCTCAGCCCCAGTGGCTCTAACGAGTCCGAAATTGCATCCACAGAGAGATACAGAAGGAGCAAACATTCACTTTTAAAAGTGAATTGGATGAATTCTCGAAGGGAAACAACATGCACGAATATGGGAAACGGACAGGCAAATTGGACTAACTGGAGAGGTATGGTCAGAGAGGGATCTGAACACAAGAATAAGGATATTGCAATTGTGGTGCTACTAAACCAAGAACCAATATAGGTCAGTGAGCACAGAGTTGGTGGATGATCAGAGTTTGGTGTGAGTTAGGATATGGGCAGCAGAGTTTGCGATGGGCTGGAGTTTATAACTAAGTGTCTTGTCATGGGTAGCATTAGGATAGTCGGGTATGGAATTAACGAAGAGATAGATGGTGGTTTAAGGGGCATATAGGCAGAGAGTCATAGAGTCATAGAGCCGTACAGCATAGAAACAGGCCCTTCGGCCCACCATGTCCATGCTGACCATAATGCCTATCTATACTAATCCCACCTGCCTGCATTAATTCCATATCCCTCTATGCCTTGTTCATTCAAGTACCTGTCCAGATGTCTATTAAATGTTGCTACTGTTCCTGCCTCCACCACCTCCTCAGGCAGCTCATTCCAGATACCCACTATTCTTTGTGTGAATAATTTACCCCTTTGAGCCCCTTTAAACCTCCTCCTTCTCACCTTAAATATATGCCCTCTAGTTTTAGTCACCCCTACCATGAGAAACAGTTTCTGGCTATCTACCCTATCTATGCCTCTCATAATTTTATATACCTCTATCGTGTCCCCTCTCAGCCTCCTTCGTTCCAGGGAAAACAGACTAGGCCTATCCAATCTCTCTTTATAACTCAAGCCGTCCAAGTAAGGCAACATCCTTGTGATCTTTTCTGCACCCTCTCTCCCGAAATCACATATTTCCTGTAGAGCGGCAACCAGAACTGCACACAGTACTCCAAATGTGGCCCAACCAACGTTCTGTACAGCTGTAACATGGGGTCCCAACTCTTGTACTCAGTACCTCGGTCGATGAAGGCAAGCATGCCATATGCCTTCTTAACCACTCTGTCTACCTATGTTGCTAATTTCAGGGAACTATGTACTTTCACCCCAAAGTCTCTCTGCTCCACAACACAGCCCAGGGCCCTGCCATTCACTGCATATGTCCTGCCCTGGTTTAACTTCCCAAAATGCATCACTTCACACTTGTCTGTGTTAAATTCCATTTGCCAATTCTTTGCCCACTTTCCCAGTTGATCTATAGACCCTGTTGTAAACTTAGACAACCTTCTTCACTGTCCACTATACCACCAATTTTGGTGTCATCTGCAAACTTACTACTCATGCCCCCTACATTCACATCCAAGTCATTGATATATATGACAAACAACAGAAGACCCAGCACCGATCCCTGTGGCACACCACTGGACACCAGCCTCCAACCTGAAAAACAACCCTGCACTCCCACTCTCTGCCGCTTGTCACCAAGCCATTTTTGTATCCTAAGATAGCGTAAGGCAGAGGAAAAGGATACAGTAGACAGGATTGGTGATGGACAGGATACAGTATTGGAACTCCGTTCTGGGTCAAGGAGATCAGCAAGGAAGTGAACTGTCTGTTTCAGCCTCATATATGTGCCAATTCTTTGGATAGAGAATAGAGTGTATGTTGGGGACTGAAAACAATGGCTTCAATCTCCGCCAATACTTTAACAACAAGGTGAGTAAAGCATTGTATGCAATAGCTGGATAGTGAGACTTAACAGGGACGCCAACAGCAACAGAGATGTGACAGTAAATAAAAAGAGCAGTAATACCATTCGCAATGGTTTATAGAGATAACAGCCGGAGAAAGAGATAGACCAAGAACAACAACAGTAGCAAGGAGGGCAGAGTGAATGATAAGATCAGTTATGCAGTTAAACATGGTTTATAGAATGAATAATAACAAGAAATGCTGGAACCACTCAGTAGGTCTGGATTGCATCTGTGGAAAGAGAAGCAGAGTTAACGTTTCAGGTCAGTGGCCCTTCTTCTTGAGTTCTGAAGAAGGGTCAGTGACCTGAAACGTTAACTCTGCCTCTCTTTCCACAGATGCTGCCAGACCTGCTGAATGGTTCCTGCATTTCTTGTTTTTATTTCAGATTTCCAGCATCTGCAGTATTTTGCTTTTATAAGAGAATGAATACCTGGATTCAGAGACATACCAGGGACACCAACGATAACGAGGATGGGATCGTAAATGTATTGAATCATCTGAAGGGCACAATAGATCTGCCAATCTCACATTATCCAATCATGATCTGCAGTAAGCTCGTCAAACCAAAAGGATAAACTCCTGTCCATTGTTAAAACTTTCCAATCTATTGCTCTCAGATTCTGATCTATCTTCTCTCTCTCCCTCTCTCTGGAGCTGCTGATCCTTGTTAGTGTCCGGGTTGATGCTTCCACTGACACCATGGGATAACACATTGAAATTAATCACTTATTAATAGAAGATGGAAACGCTCCAGTTATACTATTAGGGTCCATGGAGATTGACATTCATTGCAGTCTCTGAACAAACAGGTTCAGTTAACAGCTTGCAATCTAACACTGTTTGTACCACAATAAAGTGGAACATTTACCCAGTCTGGATGGGATGCATGAGGGTTGCTGAGGGAAGGAATGGTGGAAATAGCAGAAACCATGTCCAGAATCTCCAATCCTCCTTTGATATGGGAAAGATGATAGAGACTTGAGGGTTGTAAATGTTCCACCCTTTTTTAAAAAGGAGAGATGGAGAAAACCCTATATTTATTGACCAATCAATCTAACATTACAGGTGGGGAAATGTGCACAGTTCACAACCCAGGACAAAAGTACTGTTTGACAAAAACAAGGTCAATAAATGGCAAGCAGCATCGATATTGTAAGACAAGCCGTGTCTGACAAACATCAACAACAACCTATATTTATGCAGTGCCTTTAATATAATAAAACATTGGATTGCAAGGTGCTTCACAAGAGCATTATGAAGCAAAGCATGACGCGAAAAGCAACAGGAGATATGAAGTAAGCTGACCAACAGCTTGGTTAAAGAGGAAGATTTTAAGTCGTGTCTTAAGGGAGGAAAGTGATGCAGGGAGGCAGAAACAGTGACACTGTCACTGAACTAGTAATACAGAGACCCAGGCTAATGCTCTGGCTTCAGATCCCAGCAAGGCAGCTGGTGGAAATTAAAATTCAATTAATTAATAATTTTAATCAATTAATAAAAATCTGGAAATGAAAGCTATTCTCAGTAATTGTGCTTGAATTTCTCATCACTTGTTGGAAAAAAACCCACCTGAATCATTAATGTCCTTTAGGGAAGGAGATCTGCCAGCCGTACCTGATCTGGCCTACATATGACTCCAGATCCACAGCAATGTTGTTGACTCTTGAACTGCCCCGTGAAATGTCCCAGCAAGCCATTCATTTGTCAAGGACAATTAGGGATGGCAACAAATGCTGCTTTCATCCCCACGCCCCCCCCCCCCACCCCCAGCGATGCCCACATTGAATGAAAGAATAAAAAAAGAGGTGCAGGGAGGGCATTCCAGAGCTTTGGGCCTACGCTGCTGAAGACCTGACTGCCCGTGGTGCAATAATGAAATCAAGGATACACAATAAGCCAGGATTAAAGGAGTTCTGAGAGCTTGAAGCGTTGTGCGGCTGGTGGAGATTATTGAGACAAGGAGGGGTGAGGACATGAAAGGAGTTGGAAACACGGTTGAGAATTTTGAAATCAGGACATTGCTTGACTGGGAGCTGATGTCGGTCAGTGATTGGGGAATGGGGTTTGATGCAAGTCAACACAAGGGCAGCAGAGTTTGGATGACCTCACGTTTACAAAGAGTAGAATGCTTGAGACAAGCCAGGAATGAGTTGACATCTGGAACAGAAAGCTAGTCTCAGTCATGGTGCTATGAAACTATCATCGATTTTCGTGAAACACCATCTTGTTCACTACTGTCCTTACCTGGTCTGGTCTGCATGTGAGTCCAGACCCACAGCAATATGGGTGACTTTTAACTGCACCTTAAAATGGCCGAGCAAGTCACTAAGCTGTCAAAGGCAATTATGTATGGACAACAAATGCTGACCTTCCCATGGACACCCATATTCAACCAAAGAATTTTTAAAAAAGAACAGTCAAGTCTAAATGTAACGAAGGCATGGATGAGGTTTCATCAGCAGATGAGCTGAGACAGAGATGAAATCAGGCACTGTCACTGAGGTAGAAATAAGTGGTTGTAGTGATGGTACAGAAATGTGGTTGGAAGCTCATTTCGTGGTTAAACGTGACACTAAGGTGGCAAACAGACTGTCTGAATCTCAGACTGTTACCAGGGAGAGAGATGGAATCAATAGCAAGGGGAGTGGGGAGTGAAAACAATAACTACAGTCTTCCCAATATTTAATTGGAGGAAGTTTCTGCTCATCCAGTACTGAAGTCGGACAAGCAGTCTGATAATTTAACAGCAGTGGAGGATTGGAGAGAGGGAGGTGGTGGTGAGGTAAACTTGATGGAGTTCTTTGATAAAACAATGGAGAGGGTTGATGAGGGTGGTGTGATTGAAGTTATATATATGGACTTTCAAAAGGCGTTTGTTCAAGTGTCATTCAGCAGACAGGTCAGGCAAATGAATGCTATGGAACTAAAGGGACAATGACAGTGTGGATATAACATTGGCTAAGGAACAGTAAACTGAGAGAAGTGGTGAAAGGTTGTTGTTCAGACTCAATGGGAGTATACAGTGGTGTTCCCCTGGGCTCAATATTGGGACAACTGCTCTTTTTGCTCTTGGAAACCCAGGGTGGGGAGGGCAGAGGCCAATCCTCCTCTTTTTTTCCAGAGCTTTAGCTCTCTCTGCAGCCTCTGCTCCATTTGTTGATCATGTTATAGACCTAGAGACAGTCTAACTACAGTCCCCATACCTCGTCCAGAATTGGGTCACCAAATTCTCTGTCCTCCCTGAATGTCTGCAGCAGCTTACAATACAACCTCCAGAAAACCATCCACAGCACCTCTACTAACTTTATAATAGCAGAAGTAAGTCAAAAGCCCCTCACCAGTAAGTTGGATGCCTGGTCATTTTAAATAACACTAGAGGGGGTTCCTCGTGCTGTGAATGTATGTTCAGCTGAGAGTGACTAACACAGGCGGTCAGTGACCATGCACAGACCAAGTTTCAAAGACGTCCATCAACGCTGCCAGAATGGTTGATTGACACCATATTCAAACCCCCCTTCACGCGACAGACACACACACATTACACCCACTCCAGCACCCCGGCCAGCCTGGGTGTCCTGTACAATGTGCTGGATGTGACCGGCAGTGCAGCTCACACCACTTTATGGATCCAAACTTCCACAGCACCAGTGGAGCTTGAGAGATGAAATGTGTGGTCAGGGAGAGAGACAGACGGAAAGAAACTCACTTTAAAAAGGTAATTTGAAAAAGTGTTTAAGATGAACAAGTTTCAGGAATATTGGAAATGGACAGGGGATTGGGATAATCAGAGGGATGAGGCCATGAAGGGATTTGATCACATGAGTGAGACTATTAAAATTGAGGTGTTACTGGAACAAGAGCCAATGTAGGTCAGTGAGCACAGGGATGTTGGGTGAACAGAATTTGGTGTAAATTAGAAGATGGCAGCAGAGTTTTGGATGACCACAAGGTTACAGAGAGTAGGATGTGGTAGACCAGTCCGGACTGTGTTAGAATAGTCAAGTCTCCAGATAACAAAGGCATGGGTGAGGGTTTCAGCAGCAGGTGCGCTGAGCTCTCTCTCTCAATCTCTCGCGGTTTCTCTCTCTCTGTCTCCCTCACTTGCTTTGTCCCAACCTCAGAACCTTATTTATTTCAATCAGGTCGGCTTTCAATCTTCTAAACGCCAGCTGATATAAGCCTAGCCTTTCCAGACATTCCTCATAAGACAGACCGCCTATTTCAAGTATCAGTCCACGTAAACCTTCTCTGAGCTGCCTCCAACACATTTGCATCCTTCTTTAAATAAGAAGACCAGTACGGTACATAGGACTCCAGATTTGGTCTCACCAATGCCCTGTATAGCTGAAGCAGAACATCCCTACGTTTGCATTCAATTCCTCCTGCAATAAATGATACCATTCTATTAGTTTTCCTAATTACTTGCTGAACTTGCATACGAACCTTATACAATTCATGCACGAGGACACCCAGTTCCCCCTTGATCTTTGAGCTCTGCAATCTCTCACCATTCCGATAATATGCATTATCAAACTTCTTCCTGCCAGAACAGACAGCTTCACTTTTCCCCACATTACACTCCGTTTGCCAGATCTTTGCCTACTCACTTAACCTATCTATATCCACTTGTAGCCCACTTATGTCCTCTTCACAACTTACTTTCCGACCTATCTTTGTGTCGTCAGCAAATTTAGCAACCATACCTTCGGCCACTTCATCCAAATCATTTATATGCATTGTAAAAAGTTGAGGCCCCAGCATTAATTCCGGTGGTACATCATCAGCAGCAGCAGAATTGTACTCAACCACAGTCTCTAACCTCATGGCCCGGCATATCCCCCACGCTCCCATTACTATCAAGCCAGGAGACCAACCTTGGTTCAATGAAGAGTGCAGGAGGGCCTGCCAGGAGCAGCACCAGGCATACCTCAAAATGAGATGTCAACCTGGTGAAGCTACAACCCAGGACTACTTGCATGTCAAACTGCATAAGCAGCATGCGATAGACAGAGCAAAGCGATCCCATAGCCAATGGATCAGATCTAAGCTCTGCAGTCCTGGCACATCCAGCCGTGAATGATGGTGGACAATTAACACAGGCTGGGGTTAGAATTGGGTCTTTCCTGCTCTCTGTGTGGTTCAGTAACACACCGGGAGGGATTAACACAGGCTGGGATAAGAATTGAATCGTTTCTGCTCTCTGTGTGGGGCAGGACCACACCGGGTGGGATTAACACAGGATGGGGAGAGAATTGGGTATTTCCTGCTCTCTGTGTGGGTCAGTACCACACCGGCTGGGATTAACACAGGCTGGGATAGAATTGGGTCTTCCCACTCTCTGTGTGGGTCAGTACCACACCGGGTGGGATTAACACAGTCCGGGATAGAATTGGGTCTATCCTGCTCTCTGTGTGGGTCAGTACCACACCGGGTGGGATTAACACAGTCCGGGATAGAATTGCGTCTTTCCTGCTCTCTGTGTGGGTCAGTACCACACCGGCGGGGTTTAACACAGACCGGGGATAGAATTGAATCTTTCCTGATTTCTGTGTGGGTCAGTACCACACCGGGTGGGGTTAACACAGACTGGGGATAGAATTGAATCATTCCTGATTTGTGAGTGTTTCAGTACCACACCAGCTGGGAATAACACAGGCCGGGGATAGAATTGGGTCTTTCCTGCTCTCTGTGTGGTTCAATACCACAACGGGAGGGATTAACACAGGATGGGGAGAGAATTGGGTATTTCCTGCTCTCTGTGTGGGTCAGTACCACACCGGGTGGGATTAACACAGGCTGGGATAGAATTGGTTCTTCCCACTCTCTGTGTGGGTCAGTACCACACCGGGTGGGATTAACACAGGCCGGGATAGAATTGGGTCTTCCCACTCTCTGTGTGGGTCAGTACCACACCGGGTGGGATTAACACAGTCCGGGATAGAATTGGGTCTATCCTGCTCTCTGTGTGGGTCAGTACCACACCGGTTGGGATTCACACAGTCCGGGATAGAATTGGGTCTATCCTGCTCTCTGTGTGGGTCAGTACCACACTGGGTGGGATTAACACAGGATGGGGAGAGAATTGGGTATTTCCTGCTCTCTGTGTGGGTCAGTACCACACCGGGTGGGATTAACACAGGATGGGGAGAGAATTGGGTATTTCCTGCTCTCTGTGTGGGTCAGTACCACACCGGGTGGGATTAACACAGGCTGGGATAGAATTGGGTCTTCCCACTCTCTGTGTGGGTCAGTACCACACCGGGTGGGATTAACACAGGCCGGGATAGAATTGGGTCTTCCCACTCTCTGTGTGGGTCAGTACCACACCGGGTGGGATTAACACAGTCCGGGATAGAATTGGGTCTATCCTGCTCTCTGTGTGGGTCAGTACCACACCGGTTGGGATTCACACAGTCCGGGATAGAATTGGGTCTATCCTGCTCTCTGTGTGGGTCAGTACCACACTGGGTGGGATTAACATAGGCCGGGGATAGAATTGCGTCTTTCCTGCTCTCTGTGTGGGTCAGTACAACACCGGGTGGGATTAACACAGTCCGGGATAGAATTGGGTCTTTCCTGCTCTCTGTGTGGGTCAGTACAACACCGGGTGGGATTAACACAGAACGGGGATAGAATTGGGTCTTTTCTGCTCTCTGTGTGGTTCAGTACCACACTGGGTGGGATTAACACAGACCGGGGATAGCATTGAATCTTTCCTGATTTTTGTGTGGGTCAGTACCACACCGGGTGGGATTAACACAGGCTG
Source organism: Heterodontus francisci (assembly GCF_036365525.1). Lineage (NCBI taxonomy): Eukaryota > Metazoa > Chordata > Chondrichthyes > Heterodontiformes > Heterodontidae > Heterodontus > Heterodontus francisci. The sequence continues at coordinate 27,504 of NW_027142252.1, read as the reverse complement.
GGAGAGAATTGGGGCCATCCTGCTCTCTGTGTGGGTCAGTACCACACCGGGTGGGATTCTCAGTTTCTGGGGATAGAATTGCGTCTTTCCTGCTCTCTGTATGGGTCATTACCACACCAGGTGGGATTAACACAAGCCGGGGATAAAACTGGGTCTTTCCTGATTTTTGTGTCGGTCAGTGCCAGACCAGGTGTGATTAACACAGGCCGGGGATAGAATTGGGTCTTTCCTGCTCTCTTGAGCGGGTCAGTACCACACTGGGAGGGATTAGCACAGGCTGGGATAGAATGGGGTCTTTCCTGCTCTCTGTGTGGGTGAGTACCATTTCAGGTGTGATTAACACAGGCCTGGTCTAGAATTGGGTCTTTCCTGCTCACTGTGTGGGTCAGTACCACATCGGATGGGATGAACACAGGCCGGAATAGAATTGGGTCGTTTCTGCTCTGTGTGTGTGTCAGTACCACACCGGGTGAGATTAACACAGGCTGGGGATGGAATTGGGTCTTTCCTGCTCTCTGTTTTGGTCAGTGCCAAACCGGGTGGAATTAACAGAGGCTGGGGATAGAATTGGGTCTTTCCTGCTCTCTGTGTGGTTCAGTACCACACCGGGAGGGATTAACACAGGCTGGGGAAAGAATTGAATCGTTTCTGCTCTCTGTGTGGGGCAGTACCACACCGGGTGGGATTAACACAGGATGGGGAGAGAATTGGGTCTTTCCTGCTCTCTGTGTGGGTCAGTACCTAATCGGGTGGGATTAACGCAGGACGGGGACAGAATTGAATCTTTCCTGCTCTCTGTGTGGGTCAGTACCACACCGGGTGGGATTAACACCGACTGGGGATAGAATGGAAACTTTCCTGATTTCTGTGTGGGTCAGTACCACACCGGGTTGGATTAACACCGACTGGGGATAGAATTGGGTCTTTCCTGCTCTCTGTTTTGGTCGGTAGCACACCAGCTGGTAATAACACAGGCCGGGGACAGAATTGGGTCTTTCCTGCTCTCTGTGTGGGTCAGTACCACACCGGGTGGGATTAACACGGACCGGGGATAGAATTGAATCTTTCCAGATTTTTGTGTGGGTCAGTAGCACACCGGGTGAGATTAACACAGGCCGGGGTTAGAATTGAGTCTTTCCTGATTTTAGGCGGGTCAGTACCACACCGGGTGGGATTAACACAGGCCGGGGATGGAATTGGGTCTTTCCTGCTCTCTGTGCGGGTCAGTACCACACTGGGAGGGATTAGCACAGGCTGGGATAGAATGGGGTCTTTCCTGCTCTCTGTGTGGGTGAGTACCATTTCGGGTGTGATTAACACAGGCTGGGGAAAGAATTGAATTGTTTCTGCTCTCTGTGTGGGGCAGTACCAGACCGGGTTAGATTAACACAGGATGGGGAGAGAATTGGGTCTTTCCCACTCTCTGTGAGGGTCAGTACCACACCGGGTTGGATTAACACCGACTGGCGATAGAATTGGGTCTTTCCTGCTCTCTGTGTTGGTCAGTACCACACCGGGTGGGAATAACACAGACCGGGGATAGAATTGGGTCTTTCCTGCTCTCTGTTTTGGTCAGTAGCACACCGGGTGGGATTAACACAGGCCGGGGATAGAATTGGGTCTTTCCTGCTCTCTGTTTTGGTCAGTACCACAACGGGTGGGAATAACACGGACCGCGGATAGAATTGAATCTTTCCATATTTTTGTGTGGGTCAGTAGCACACCGGGTGGGATTAACACAGGCCGGGGATAGAATTGAGTCTTTTCTGATTATATGCGGGTCAGTACCACACCGGGTGGGATTAACACAGGCCGGGGACAGAATTGGTTCTTTCCTGCTCTCTGTTTTGCTCAGTACCAAACCGGGTGGGATTAACACAGGCTGGGAATAGAATTGGGTCTTTCCTGCTCTCTGTGTGGGTCAGTACCACACCGGCTGGTAATAACACAGGCCGGGGACAGAATTGGGTCTTTCCTGCTCTCTGTGTGGGTCAGTACCTCACCGGGTGGGATGAACACAGACCGGGGATAGAATTGAATCTTTCCTGATTTTTGTGTGGGTCAGAGCACACCGGGTGGGATTAACACAGGCCAGGGATAGAATTGGGTCTTTCCTGCTCTCTGCTTGTTTCAGTACCACACCGGGTGGGATGAACACAGACCAGGGATAGAATTGGGTCTTTCCTGCTCTCTGTATCTTTCAGTACCACACCGGGTGGGATGAACACAGACCGGGGATAGAATTGAATCTTTCCTGATTTTTGTGTGGGTCAGAGCACACCGGGTGGGATTAACACAGGCCGGGAATAGAATTGGGTCTTTCCTGCTCTCTGTTTTGGTCAGTACCACACCGGGTGGGATTAACACAGGCCGGGAATAGAATTGGGTCTTTCCTGCTCTCTGTTTTGGTCAGTACCACACCGGGTGGGATTAACACAGGCCGGGAATAGAATTGGGTCTTTCCTGCTCTCTGTTTTGGTCAGTACCACACCGGGTGAGATTAAAAAAGGCTGGGGATAGAATTGGGTCTTTCCTGCTCTCTGTGTGTATCAGTACCACACCGGGTGGGATTAACACTGGTCGGGGATAGAATTGGGTCTTTCCTGCTCTCTGTGTGAGTCAGTACCACACCGGGTGGTATTAACACAGGCCAGGGATAGAATTGGGTCTTTCCTGCTCTCTGTTTTGGTCAGTACCACACCGGGTGGGATTAACACAGGCCGGGGATAGAATTGGGTCTTTCCTGCTCTCTGTGTGTGTCAGTACCACACTGGGTGGGATTAACACAGGCCAGGGATAGAATTGGGTCTTTCCTGCTCTCTGTGTGTTTCAGTACCACACCGGGTGGTATTAACACAGGCCAGGGATAGAATTGGGTCTTTCCAGCTCTCTGTTTTGGTCAGTACCACACCGGGTGGGATTAACACAGACCGGGGATAGAAGTGGGTCTTTCCTGCTCTCTGTGTGGGTCAGTACCACACTGGGTGGGATTAACACTGGTCGGGGATAGAATTGGGTCTTTCCTGCTCTCTGTGTGGGTCAGTACCACACCGGGTGGGATTAACACTGGTCGGGGATAGAATTGGGTCTTTCCTGCTCTCTGTGTGGGCCAGTACCACACCGGGTGGTATTAACACAGGCCAGGGATAGAATTGGGTCTTTCCAGCTCTCTGTTTTGGTCAGTACCACACCGGGTGGGATTAACACAGACCAGGGATAGAATTGGGTCTTTCCTGCTCTCTGTGTGGGTCAGTACCACACCGGGTGGGATTAACACAGGCCGGTGATATAATTGGGTCTTTCCTGCTCTCTGTTTTGGTCAGTACCACACCGGGTAGGATTAACACAGGCCGGGGATAGAATTGGGTCTTTCCTGCTCTCTGTGTGTGTCAGTACCACACTGGGTGGGATTAACACAGGCCAGGGATAGAATTGGGTCTTTCCTGCTCTCTGTTTTGGTCAGTACCACACCGGGTGGTATTAACACAGGCCAGGGATAGAATTGGGTCTTTCCAGCTCTCTGTTTTGGTCAGTACCACACCGGGTGGGATTAACACAGACCGGGGATAGAAGTGGGTATTTCCTGCTCTCTGTGTGTGTCAGTACCACACTGGGTGGGATTAACACAGGCCAGGGATAGAATTGGGTCTTTCCTGCTCTCTGTGTGTTTCAGTGCCACACCGGGTGGGATTAACACAGACCGGGGATAGAAGCGACTCTTTTCTGCTCTATTTGGAGCTCAGTACCACACTGCGTGAAAGCCGCTTACTCAGCACAGTCTTCGGATGGAGCCTGGTCTGTCCCAATGTGGACAGAGAGTGACTGGTGCAATGGACAGTCACCTGGCAGATTGAACTTTACACATTGAACTGTGAAGTGATACATATCGGTAGGAAATATGAGGAAAGGCAATATAACGTGGGTGGTGGAATGGACAGATCTCGGGCTGTACTAATTTCTGAGGCAGCAGGCCACTGCGAAGGCAGCTACAAAATAACAACATATCGTGTCCTTGGCTTTCTAAACACAGCACAGAGTAATAAAACGCAGGAGGAAATGCTGATTTTTAGACATCATTGGTTAGGTCCCAGCTGGAGAATTGTGTCCAATTCTGATCACCACACTTTGGTAAGGATGTCAAGGACTTAGTGAAGATGCAGAAGTGATTTACGAGAATGGTGCCAGGTATCTGGGAATTCAGTTTCCTGGAGTGATTCTAAAAACTGGGATTTTTCTCTTTACAGCAGTGAAGGGTAAGAGGGAATTTAATATAGAATTCAAAATCATAAAGGGTTTTGATAGGGTAATTAATGTGAAAATGTTTCCAGTGTCTGAAAGTTCAATGTTAAGAAGACATAGATTGAAGGTAATTGACAAAGAACCAGATGTGAAATGAGGATAATTTTCTTGCACAGCGAGTTGTTGGGATCTGGAATTCACTGCCTGAAAACATGATGGAAGCAGATTCAATAGTAATATGGTGGAGAAGGCAGATGGAATCCTATCCTTTATTAGCTCAGGTATGGAATAAAAGAGCAGGGAAATTATGCTGGAACTGCATAACTCATTGGCTGGGCCACAACTTGAGTACTGAGTGCAATTCTGGTCACCTCATTACAGAAAGGATCTAATTGCACTGGAGAGGGTACAGAGGAGATTTATGAGGATGTTGCCAGGGATGGAGAAATGCAGCTGTGAGGAAAGATTGGATAGGCTGGGGTTGTTCTTTTTGGAATAGAGAAGGCTGAGGGGAGATCGGACTGAAATGTACAAGATTTTGAGGGGCCTGGACAGAGTGGAGGTGAAGGGTCTATTCACCTTGGCAGAAAGGTCAGTGGCATGGGGGTGAGGGGTTGGGGGTGGGGAGGGGGTGTATTTAAAGTGATTGGTCGAAAGATCAGAGGGGAGATGAGGAAAACGTTTTCATACTGAGTGTGTTGGGGTCTGGAACTCACTGCCTGAAAGTGTAGTTGAGGCAGAGACCCTCAACTCATTCAACAGGAGTCTGGATATACACCTCAAATACCGTAATATACAGAATCCTGAAAGTGGGATTAGAATAGGTGGATCGTTTTTCAGTCAGCACAGATACGATGGGACAAGTGGCCTCTTTCAGTACCTTAAACGATGCATAATTCTATAATTCTATCTTTCAAAAGTGAATTTAACAATTAGTTATAAAGGAAAAAAAAAAGCAGTATTCCGGGGAAAGAGGATGGGAGTCGACCTAATTAGATTGCTCTTTCAAAAGACAGCACAGATACAGAGAGAGAGAGGTAATTGGAGGAAAATAAAAACATATATGTGCTTCTTTTCAGGCATAGGGTTTCTGATTCATGACCTGCCTGTACCCGTTCCTGTTGAGGCAGGTGACACACAAACGTCCTGCTGCCTCCTCATTTCCATCAATTCCACTGCCCCCCAGGGTGACCCGCCCGGCTGTCGGTCTGCACACTCAATGGGCACCTAACTGTGTGTGAGGCCGGCACGTGTTTCAGCCAGGATTCAGCTCTGAAAGGCAGTCTGTCCCTCTTATCGGAAGTTGCACTGAATCACATGAGGCTGCTGCTGGTGACTGTGAATACTACAATTGGAGACAAGGTAAATGGAACACTAGGACAGAGAGAGGGCTCTGCAGTTCACGGATGTGGTGCTAGAGGCCTTAGTCATGGAGGGTGACAGGAGGAGAGAGGCCATGTTTCTGTGGGGTGGTGTGGAGACCCTCAAGGAACGCCCTCCTCAGTGAATGGGAGCAGGTGGCCACGGAGGTCAATGCAAGAAGTCTGGCCCCAAGGACCTGGCAGCAGAGCCAGAAGAAGTTTAATGAGTTCACACGGGTGGTCAATGTCAGAGAATTCATCTCTACATGGCATATCCTACCCCCAACATCACCACCCTCTCACACTGCTCAATGTACCACACCCCCATCACTCACCCATCAGCAGTCCGTAACACTCAGGACTCACACCTAACATTCACATACACCACATCACCCTCCACACCTTCCACTGATATCAGACTCATACCCACCTCTCACTGCCTTCACATACCTCCAGCTATTCAGCTATGGCAGGCACATCACCCATACACAGTGCAACACAATCACTGACATTCTGCTCTCTCTCGCACAGGACAAGGTGGCCCATAATCACAGGGAGCAGCAGTGAACTGGCGTGGGTCAGGCACACCTTCATCCCCTGAGCCTGAGGGAGGAGATGGTTCTCCACATCATGGGACCGGCTGTGACAGAGCCCGTAGCATCCGGCATCCCCGAGAGTATTCAGGATGATGCTATGTTCCTGCCTTATATCCCTTATTAACTCCCACCTCCCCCTCATCCTGCTGTCTGGGATGATGCACAAGCTGCAGATGGTGGGACCATGGATGTCACTGTGGTGTGTACGTGAGGTTGAGTGATTTGTGGAGAGCATGTTTATGGAAGTGGTCACCTCACAGTTTAAGAGTATGCAGGGAGAGAGGTAATGGGTGATCACCAGACAGTCAAGAAGAATCAGGCAGGTAGCACAGGAGACCCCAAAGTGCATCTCACTCTTCAACCAGTATTCAATACTGAGGAAAGTGATGGTTCATCTGGGGACTGCAGTCAGAGACAAGGCCATGGTACCAGGGCTGTCTCAGCTGTAAGGGGGGTTGGGGGGGGGGGTGTAGGTACAGGGAAGAGTAGAATGTAGAATGTTGACAGTGACAGGAGATTCGATAGTCACGGGATCAGACCAGCATTTCTGAGGCCGCAGACATGTATCCAGGATGATGTGTTTCCTCCCTGGTGTCAGGGTCAAGGATATCACTGAGCAGCTGCAGAGCATCCTGAACGTGGCGGGGGGGTGGGCGGGGGTGGGGGGTGGGAAGGGGGAGGTGGTGAACAGCCAGCTGTGATCATCCACATCGGTACGAATGAACTGGGCAGAAAGAGGGAGGTGGTCCTGCAGTCAGAATTCCGGGCGCTGGGAAAGAAGTTAGCCTCTCAAAGTAATAATCTCTGGATTACTCCCAGTACACCGTGCGAGTGAGTATAGAAATAGGAGGATAGTACAGATGGATGTGTGGCTGGGAGGATGCTGCAGAAGCGGTGAGGTTTGCATTGCTGGGACACTGGGACCAGTTCTGGAGAATGTGGGATCGGTACCGGCCGGACGGTTGCACCTAAACAGAGCTGGACTAATTTCCTTGCAGGGTGATATGTTAGTGCTATTGGAGAGGGTTAACACGAAATTGGCATGTGTGTGGGAACCAGGAGTAAACATCAGATAGGAATTCTAAAGTGCACAGAATACTGGGAGAGATGGATAACACTATAGTAGGGTTTAGAAATTTATTAGTTGAGGTCTGAGTAAGGGAGGAAGTAATAAAGTTTACATCAGGGTTGATGTGCATGTATGTGAATGTACGGAGTGTGGTTAATAAGACTGGTGAGGTACAGGTGCAGATTGCCATATGGAAATATGATGTTGTGGCTATAACAGAGATCTGGCTCAAAGAAGGGCAGAACTGGGTGTTAAATATTCCTGGATACAAGGTGTTCAGGAAAAATAAGAAAGGGAGAAAAGCAATAAGGGTGGTGATATTGATTAAGGAGAACATTATAATGCTGGAGAGAGACAAAGTCCCGGGGGGCGTGTGTGGGGAGGTGGGAGTGGGGGTGGGTGGGTGCGTGGGTGGGTGAAGGACAGAATCTATTTGGATAGCGCAAAAGAACAGAAAAAGGTGCATTTACATTGCTCGGTGTTGTCTGTAGGCCATCAGCTAATGGGAAGGATGTGGAGGAACAAATCTGCAAGAAAATTACTGAAAGATGCAAGAATTATAGAGTAGTTACAATGGGGGAACATTCGTTATCCTAATATGGACTGGGATAGTAGTAATGTAAAGGGCGGAGGGAGGCAGGAGTTACTACAGTGTGTGCAGGAAACTTTTAAACGACAATATGTTGCTCGTCCAACGAGAAAGGAGGCACTGCTAGACATGGTTCTCGCGAATGAGCTGGACCCAAGTGAATTAAGTATCAGTAGGAGAACATTTAGGGGACAGTGATCATTGTATCAGAAGGTTTTTGTTGACTATGGGAAAGGACAAAGAGCAATCCAGAGTAAGAATAATTAACTATGAGAAAGTCAACTTCAACAAGTCAACCGGTGTAAAAATTGAGCTGGGGCGAATAAATTAGAGTCAACGTTTGGCAGGAAAACAGGAGCTGAACAATGGGCCGGGATGGTTAGTTACAAGGTTAGTTTGGAGAAGATGGAGTTGTTCTCCCTGGAGTAAAGGAGGATGAGAGAGGTATGATAAAGGTGTACAAGATTATGATAGGCTTAGGTAAGATTAGATAAGCCAACTGTGGGACAGACCCAACAACCAATTTTATCTGCAGCACCTGTGGAAGAGTCTGTCACTCTAGAATTGGCCTTTGCAGGCCACTCCAGGCGCTGCTCCACAAACCACTGACCACCTCCAGGCGCTTACCCATTGTGCGCTGAGACAAGGAGGCCAAAGAAGAAGAAGATAAAATAGACAAGGAAAAGCTGTTCCTATTAACTGATGAAACACGGACTCGGGGGCAGAGATGGAAGGTTTTGGGTAAGAGATGCAGGGGGAATATGAGGAAGAACTTTTTTACACAGTGGATGTTAATGAGCTGTAACTCACTGCCCAGGATGGTGGTGGAAGCCGAGACAATCAATGATTTCAAAAGGATACTGGATGGGCACCTGAAGGAAATGAACTTGCAGGGATAGGGGGTTGAGTGGGAGAGTGGGACTGACTGAATGGTTCCACACAGAGATGGCACGGAGGGGCCGAATGGCCTCCTCCTGTGTCGTAGATGTCTCTATCACTGTCTGTGACTCTATGTTAGATATGTCTCCTGCTCCTGCCTGGAAAGATCCAAATGCATAGAAGTTCAATGAAACTGTGATCTTAACAGCCACTGACAGCTACGTCCTCACCCTGGTCTGAGGCTCCAGGTCGTCTTACAGGACGTGACACAGCTCTGTGACCACATCGTTACTGAATCAGAGTCACCTCCCACACTGCTCCTGGGTTAGGTGTAGGTAGGAAAAGTGCTCTTGGAAAACCCGGAGTGGGTAGGGCAGATTCCCCTTCCTCCTTACTCTTTACAGAGCTTCCCCGATCTGCAGCCTCTGCCACATTTGTTGTTCGTGTTACAGACCCAGAGACACTCTAACTATGGTCCACATACCTCGTCCAGAGTTGAGTCACCAAATCCTTTGTCCTCCCTGAATGTCTGCAGCAGCTCACAACACAACCTCCAGAAAACCATCCACAGCACCTCCACTAACTTGACAATAGCAGAAGTAAGTCAAAAGCCCCTCATCTGTAAGCTGGATGCCTGGTCCTTTTAAATAACACAAGAGGGGATTCCTCGTGCTGCTGAATGTATGTTCAGCTGAGAGCGACTAACACAGGTGGTCAGTGGACATGCACAGGCCAAGTTTCAAAGACGTACATCAAAGCTGTCAGAATCGCTCACTGACGTCACATTCAAACCCTCCTCATATGATTATCACATGCATATTGCAACAGGACTAGACCCTTGCCCAGCATGGGGCACTGTGCTGAGCACACTAGAGCGTGGCCAGAATGGGGCACTGTACTGACCACACTAGCGCCCTGTCCAGCATGGGGCACTGTGCTGCCCACACTCGAGCCCTGTCCAACATGGGGCACTGGACTGACCACACTAGCGCCCTGTCCAGCATGGGACACTGTGCTGACCACGCTAGAAGTAGCCGGCTGTGCAATTCACGTCATTTTATGAAACCAGGTTACCATAGCGTTGGCACCAGCGGGGCCATAGATTGAAAATCACAGCAGGGGAAGATAGGGATTTAAATCAACTCACTTTATGAAGGAAATTGAACATAAAGATTTTCAAGAATATGGAATATGGACAGGGGAATGGGATTAATTGGAGGGGCGAGGCCATGGAGAGATTCAAACACAAAAATGAAAATATTAAAGTTAAGGTGCTGTCAGACCGGGAGTCAATGTAGATCAGTGAGCACAGAGATGGTGGTTTATCGGGATTTGGTGTGAGTTAGGATACAGGCAGCAGAGTTCTGGGTGATCTGTGGTTTATGGAGTTTTAAAACTGGGAGGTGACCAGGATAGACTTGGAATAGTCAAATGTGGATTTAACAAAAGTACAGATGAGGGTTTATGCAGCAGATGGGCTGAGGCAGAGGTGGAGACATGTGATATTACAGAGGTGGGAGTCGGCACGGTTGATGACGGAGAGAATATGGAGATGAACTCAGCTCAGGTTTATATAGAACACAGAGGTTGTAAACAGTCTGGTTCAGCCTCAGGCATTAGCCAGGGTGGGGGTTGAGTTTAACAGACAGGGGTTGGAGTTTGTATGGAAACCAATGACACCGGCTTCCGGCTTCCCGAAGTTTACATTACAGAACCGTATTTCAGAGATCTCCTGGCTGGAAATAGAAACAGCAGCAGAAGCAAAGATGAGACAGTAAATGACAAAAACTGTAATACTATTTGCAATGGTTTCTCGAGCTAATAGTTGGAGATATTCACCAAGAATAATAACAGCAGCAAACAGGGTAGAGTAAATGACAGGAGCAGTAATGCAGTTAAAAACGGTTTATAGAATTAATATTTTTTCTTCCTTTTTTTTTACATTCCTTTTTACATTTTTTACAATCTTTTTTTGCATTTATTTCATTTCATCTTAGTTTGTTCAGTTAATGCTTACCCACTGTTTTTTTCAGGTTGTTTTTCTTCAGTTTTGCACTTGCTGCTGTTCAATATTCAGTATATTCACACCTAATCTGTACTAATGCTTTGTCTTTCAACACACCATTAACATATTGTTTGCCTTTGCTCCGTGACCTTTTGGTCAGCTATGTGGCCTGGTCCAATCTGCACCTTCTCCTTTGTTATCTCTTGCCCAACCCCCACCTCACTTGTTTATAATCTGTGACTTTTCTAATATTTGTTAATTCCAAAGAAGGGTCACTGACCCGAAACGTTAACTCTGCTTCTCTTTCTACAGATGCTGCCAGACCTGCTGAGTGAATCCAGCATTTCTTGTTTTTGTTATAGAATTAATAGCTGGACAGAGAGAGAGAGAGAGAGACTTACCAGGGACACCAACAATAGCGAGAATGGGATAGTAAATGTATTGAATAATCTTAAGTGCGTCATGGAATCGCGAGTTTAATGAAAATCGATCATAATATGTAGAAGGAATGTAGATATCCCAGGATAGACTCCTGTCCATTGTTGTAGCATTCCATTCTATTGTTCCCAGATTCTGATCCATCCTCTCCCTCTCTCTGGAGCCGCTGACCAATGTTCGTGCCCGGGTTATGCTCCAGTTCACAGTATGGGATCACACATTGAAAGGAGTCCCATTTTAATAGAAGATGGAAACCCGCCAGTGACACAATTAGGATCCATGGAGACTGACATTAATTACAGTCACTGAACAAACAGATTCAGTTAACCACTTTCAATCCAGGCACTTTCTGTATCACAATAAAGTTGAACATTTACCCAGTCTGGATGGGATGTATGAGGGTTACTGAGGGAAGGAATGGTGGAAATAGCAGAGGCACTGGCCAGAATCATTCAATTATCCTTGGATATGGGAGTGGTGACAGAGGAGTGGAGGGTTGCAAATGTTACAACCTGTTTAAAAAAGGAGAGATAGCAGAAACCCTACAATTATTAACCAAACGTACTAGTGTCACCACTGGGGGAAAATGTAGAGGTGACAACCCAGGAGAAAAATATTTGTTACTTGGAAAACCAATGGTTTGTAACTGTCTAGTAACATGGATATGCTGAAGGACAATCATGTCTGGCAAAATTCAACAACAACAACTTATATTTATATAATGCCTTTAACGTTGTAAAACATCCCAAGGTGCTTCACAGGAGCATTCAGAAGCAAAGTATAACGCTGAGACACTACAGGAGATATTAGGTCAGATAACCAACAGCTTAGTCGAAGAGGTAGGTTTTAAGGTGTATCTGAAAGGAGGAAAGCGATGTGGAGAGGCGAAGAGGTGCAGGGAAGATATTACACAGCTTAGGGCCCCGGCAGCTGAAGGCACGGCCGCCAGTGGTGCAGTGATTAAAATCAGGGATGCACAAGAGAGCAGAATTAGAGGAGCACAGATATCTCGGGGGATTGTGGAGCTGGAGGAGATACCAGAGGTAGGGAGGGACGAGGCCATGGAGGGATGTCAAAACAAGGTGGAGAATTTTAAACTCAAGACATTGCTTAACCGGGAGACAATGTCAGTCAGTGATAGACGAAACTGACTTGGTGTGAACTAAGGCATGGGCAGCAGAGTTTTGGATGACCTCAGGTTTACAGAGTAGAATGTGGGAGATCAGCCAGGAGTGAGTAAGAATAATCACATCTCGAGGTGACGAAGGCATGAATGAGGTTTCAGCTGCAGATGGATTGAGACCGGGGTGAAGTCAGGTGATGTTACTGAGGTGGAAATAGGCGGCTGTTATGATATCCTGAAAATGAGGTTAACGATCATTTTGTGGTGAAATGTGACACCAAGGTTGCAAACAGACTGTCTTAATCTCAAACTGTTGGCAGGGAGAGGGATTGAATCAATAGCAAGGGAACAAAGTTGGAGTGTGGAGTGAAAGCAATGATTTCAGTCTTCCAAATATTTAATACTGGCTAAAGAACAGAAAACAGAGTGAAGTGGTGAAAGCTTGTTGTTCAGACTCGATGGGAGTACATACTGGTGTTCCACAGGACTTGCTAGTAGGACAACTGCTCTTTTTGTTCTTGGAAAACCTGGGGTGGGTAGGGCAGAGACCCCTCCTCCTCCCTCTTTACAGAGCATCCCCTCTCTGCAGACTCTGCTCCATTTGTTGATCATGTTACAGACCCAGAGACATTGTAACCACAGTCCCCATACCTCGTCCAGAGCTGGGTCACCAAATCCTCTGTCCTCCCTGAATGTCTGCAGCAGCTCACTACGCAACCTTCAGAAAACTATACACAGCATCTCCACTAACCTTAGAATAGCAGAAGTAAGTCAAAGGCCCCTCACCTGTAAGCTGGATGCCTGGTTCTTTTAAATAACACTAGAGGGGGTTCCTCGTGCTGCTGAATGTATGTTCAGCTGAGAGTGACTAACACAGATGGTCAGTGGACATGCACAGACCAAGTTTCAAAGACGTACATCAAAGCTGTCGGAATATCTGCTTGACACCATATTCAGACCCTCCTCACGTTACAGACACATACACGTTACACCCACGCTATCACCCCTGCCAGCCTGGGTGTCCTGTACAATGTGCTGATGTGATTGGCAGTGCAGCTCACACAATTTTATGGATCCAAACTTCCGCAGCACCAGTGGAGCTGGAGAGATGAAATGTGTGGTCAGGGAGAGACACAGAGGGGTGAGGCCATGGAGATATTGATCACACGAGTGAGAATATTAACATTGAGGCGTTGCTGGACATAGGAACATGGGACTCTGAAACACGAGTAACCAATTCGGCCCTTTGAGCCTGCTCCAACATTCGATAAGATCATGGCTTAACATGGCTGAACTCTTATTTTTATATTGCATCCCATAGTTCCAGTCTCCCCACACGAGGAAACATCTTCCCGGTATCGGCTCGATCAAGTCCACTCAGGATCTTCCATGTTTCACTCTGATCACCTCTTGTTCTTTCATAATACAATGGCTATAGCACAACCTTTTCAACCTTTCTTCATAAAATCAGCCCTCCACTCGCTGAATGATTCGAGTGAACGTTGCCTCGAATGCAATTATATTATTTTTATCAAATAAGAAGACTAAAACTGTACACAGTACACCTGATGAATTCTCGCCAAAGCCCTGCGCAGCTGCAGTAAAACTTCCCACTTTTATACACGATTCCCTTTGAAATAAACACTAACATTCCATTTGCCTTTCTAATCACTTGCTGTCCCTGTATACTAACTCTTTCTGATTTATGTACCAGGACACTCAGATCCCTCTGTACCACCGAGCTCTGCACGCTTTCTACATTTAAATAGTATACTGCTTTTTTATTCTTCCTGCCAAAGTAGACAACGTCACATTTTATCACATTATACTCCATCTGCCAAGTTTTTGCCGATCTCACTTAACCTATTTATATGCCTTTGTAAACTATTTGCCCCCTCTTGACGACTTACTTTCCTTCCCATCTTGCTGTCATCGGCACATTTAGCGACCACACATCCTATCCCTGCACCCAAGTCATTGATACGGACTGTAAATAGTTGAGGCCCCAGCACTGATCCCTGTAGTACTTCACCAGTTACTGTTTTCCAACGCAAAAAGACCCATTTATCCCTCGTCTCTGTTTCCTGTTAGCTAACCAATCCTTTATCCATGCCAATATGTTACCCCCTATCCCGTGCCTTTTGGAAATCCAAATGCACCACATCTACAGATGCCCCTTTATTCACCTTGTTTGTCACTTCCTCAAAAAGCTTAAATATATTAGTTATATATGATTACCCTTTCACAAAACCATGTTGATTCTGTCTGATCCCGTGATGATTTTCTCGGTATGCTGCTATAACCTCCTTTTCAATGGATTCCAGCAATTCCCTATGACTGATTTTAGGCTAACTGGCCTATAGATTCCTGTTTTTTGTTTCCCTCCTTTCTTGAACAAATGTGTTACATTTTCTATTTTCGAATCCGCTGGGATCCATCCAGAATCTAAGGAATTTTGGAAGATTATAATCAATGCCTACACTAGCTCTGCAGCTACATACTTTAAGGCCCTAGGATGCAGGCCATCTAATCCTGGGGACTTGTCATACGAACATAAAACATACCAATTAGGAGCAGGAGTAGGCCACTTGGCCCTTCGAGCCTGCTCCACCATTCAATAAGATCATAGCTGGTTTGATTGTAACCTCAATCCACATTCCCGCCTACCCCCAATAACCAGTCACCCACTTGCATATCAAGCATCTATCTACCTCTGCTTTAAAAAATATTCAAAGTCACTGTTTCCACTGCCTTTTGAGGAAAAGAGTTTCAAAGACTCACGACCCTCAGAGAAAAAAAATTCTCCTCATCTCTGTCTTTAATGGGCGACCCCTTATTTTTTAACAGTGACCCTTAGTTCTGGATTCTCCCACAAGGGGAAACATCCTTTCCACATCCACCCTGTTAAGAACCCTCAGTATCATATATGTTTCAATCAAGTCGCCTCTTGCTCTTATATCCAGTGGATATAAGCCGAGCCTTTCCAACCTTTTCTCCTGAGACAACCTGCCCATTCAAGGTATTAGTCTGGTCAACCTTCTCTGAATGCTTCAAATGCATTTACATCCTTCCTTAAATAAGGAGACCAATACTGTACACAGTACTACAGACATGGTCTCACCAATTTCCAGTATAACTGTAGCATAAACCTCCCTACTTTTATGTTCAATTTCCCATAAATGATATCATTCTATTAGCTTTCCTAATAACTTGCTGAAACTGCATACTAACCTTTTGATATTCATGCACAAGGGTACCCAGATCCCCCTCTATCTTAGAGTTCTGCAATCTCTCACCATTTAGATGATATGCTTCTTTTCTACCTGCCAAAATGGAAAATTTCACATTTTCTCACATAATACTCCATTTGTTTCCCACTTACTTAACCTATCTATATCCCTCAGCATCCTCCTTATGTCTTCTTCACATGTCACTTTCCTATCTATCGTTGTATCATCATCAAATTTAGCAACCATACCTTCAGTCCCTTCATCCAAGTCATTTATATAAAGTGTAAAAAGTTGAGACCCCAGCACATATTACTGTGGCAGACCACTCGTCACATCTTGCCAAGCAGAAAATGGCCCGTTTCTGCCTACTCTCTGTTTCCTGTTAGCTAGTCAATCCTCTATCCATGCCAATATTATTCCCCCTGCACCATGAGCTTTTATTTTGCGCAATAACCTTTGACGTGGCACCTTATTAATGGCCTTCTGAAAATCTAAGTACATTACATCCATCAATTGCCCCTTATCCACAGCACATGTTACTTCTTCAAAGACCTGCAATAAATTGTTTAAACATGATTTCCCTTTCACAAACTCATGTTGATTCTGCCGGATTACCTTGACCTTTTTAAAAGCCCTGCTACATCATCTTTAATAATTGCTTCTAACATTTTACCTAAGAGAGATGTTAAACTAACTGGCCTGTAGTTTCATGCTTTCTGTTTCTCTTACTTTTTGAATAAAGCAGTTACATTCACTATTTTCCAATCTAACTGAACCTTCCCCGAATCTAGAGAATTTTGGAAAATTAAAACTAATGCATCAACTATCTCACTAGCCACTATCTTTTAACACCCTGCAATCAAGTCCATCAGGACCTGGGAACTTGACAGCCCGCAGCTCCATCTACTTGCTCAGTACCACTTCCCTGGTTGTTGGGATTTTCTTGAGTTCCTTCCCCCCCTCTTCCATTTCCTGGCTTACTGCTAATACTGGGATGTTACTTGTATCCTCCATAGTGAAGACTGAAGCAAAATTCATGTTCAATTCACCTGTTATCTCCTTATTATTCATCATTAATTACCCAGACTTACTTTCTATAGGACCAACGCTCACGTTGTTAACTCTTCTTTAAATATTTAGAACCTCTTACTATCTGTCTTTTTTATTTCTTGTCTGTTTTCGCTCGTATTCTAATTTTTACCTCCTTATTAATCTTTAACTGTTCTTTGCTGCTGTTTATAATCTGTCAAATCTTCTGACCTGCCACTCATCTTTGCATAATTATATGCTTTTTCTTGAAGTTTAATTCTATATTTAACAATTTCAGTTCACCACTGATGGCGGATCCTGTCAGACTTTAGGTGTAATAGTTCCCTGGTGAGGGTGATTATTTGAATTTCCTCTCTCCCTTTTTGCCTCTTGATTTTGTATCTTTGGAACGTTTTCTAAGTTTTCTACAGTGAAAGCAGACAAAAAATATCTGTTTAACCACTCCTCCATGTCCTTGCTTCTTATGATTAATTCCCCAAACTCACTCCCGAGAGGACTAACAATAACTTTAGTTACTCTTTTCCATTTTAAATTTTGTAGAAACTCATACTCTCTGTTTATCTTGCCAGCTAGCTTTCTCCCACACTGTACTTTTTCACGCTTATTTTCTTTTGTCATTCATTGCTGGTTCTTAAAATCTGTCCAAGCTTTTCACCTACCATTAATGTTTGCAGATTTGTACAGTGTTTCTTACAATTTAATATTATCCTTATATTCCCTATTTAACCTTCTCCAAGAGTCTTTCTTTCTCAGAGATAAACCTTTGCTGAGAGTTGTTAAGTATCTCCTTAAAAGTCAGCCACTGCATCTCGGCTGTTCTAACTTTTAATCTAGTTTCCCAGTTTACTTTAGTTGAATATGCCTTCATATCCTTATAATTACCTTAATTTGGGTTAAAAGAAAACACACTCTTAGACCACAGTTTTCCCTTCAATCTGAACGTTGAAATTCTATCATGTTATGATCATTGTCGCCTAGAAGCTCCTTTACCATAAGGTTCTTGATTAATACTGTCTCACTGCACATTACCAGTTCCAGAACAGCCTGCTCCTGGTTGGCTCCAGAACGTGTTGCTCTGAGGAATTTTCACGAATAAACTTTATGAACTAATTTCCCAGGCGACCTTTGCCAATCTGATTTGCCCAATCTAAATGTAGATTAATGTCACCCATGATTATTGTGGTACCTTTCTTGCACACCCCATTTATTTCTTCGGGTATACTCTGTTCTGCAGAAAACAATGTAGGTCACTGAGCACAGGGATGTTGGGTGAACGAGACTTTGTGCGATTTTGGATATGGATAGCAGAGTTTTGGATAGACTGTTGTTTAAGGCAGTTCGTAACAGGGATGGTAACCAGGACAGCATTGATATAGTAGATTTGACAAAGGCACAGACCAGTGTTTATGCAGCAAATGGGCTTACATGAAGGACGATATTATGTTCGTTGTTAAGAACAGTAAAACAGTTAATCATAGAAGTAATAGCTGGATAGAGAGACTTACCAGGGACACCAATAGCAGCGAGGATGGGAGAATAAATGTATTGAGTTATCCTCAGTGCGAAATAGATCCGATCCGCTAATGTCATCCAAGAATAATCCACAGTAAGATAGTCAAACCAAAAGGATAAACTCCTGCCCATTGTTGTAACATTCCAATCTATTGTTCTGAGATTCTGACCCATTGTTGTAACATTCCAATCTATTGTTCTGAGATTCTGACCCATTGCTCTAACATTCCAATCTGTTGTTCTCAGATTCTGACCTACGGTTGTAACATTCCAATCTATTGTTCTCAGATTCTCATCTATCCTCTCCCTCTTTCTCGCTGGAGCTGCTTTTCCCTGTTCCCGCCGGCAGTGATGCTGCTGCTGACACTCAGGGATTACACATTGAAAGGAACCTCTTATTAATAGAAGAGGGAAACCCTGCAGTGACACAATTAAGGTCCATAGAGAATGACATTAATTACAGTCACTGAACAAACAGGTTCAATTAACCCCTTTCAATCCAACACCTTTTGTACCACAATAAAGTAGAATATGTACCCGGTCTGGATGGGATGCATAAGACTTGCTGAGGGAAGGAATGGTGGAAACAGCAGAGGCACTGGCCAGAATCTTCCAATCCTCCTTGGATATGAGAGTGGCGACAAGGAACTAGAGGGTTGTACGTATGACACCCAGCCATATATGGAGATATTGGGTCAGATGACCAACAGCTTGGTGAAAGAGTATCTTAAATAAGGAAAGTGAGTGGAGAGGCAGAGAGGCAGAGAGGTGGAGCTCTGTTGGGAGGGTATTCCAGAGCTTGGCACCTAAACAACTGAAGGTGCAGCCTCCAATGGTGGAGTAATTAAAATCAGGTACACACAAGAGGCCAGAAAGAGAGGAGTGCAGACTGGTTTGGACATCTCGAGATAGAAAGAAAGTTCACACCAGAACACTGTGTGCTCATCACTAAGAGTGGGGTGGCCGCGGCGGGGGTGGGGGGCGGGAGCTTTAAGAGAGTTTGAATAAGTAAAACCAGGAATACAATGTCATTAGCAGATCACAGGAAATCGTCAATTGGTAACCTGGCGGGGAACAATACAGGCACACCTGGGGAGACGGACATCCTAAGGATTATCGAGCAGTATGATGTCTCTTCAGACGACAAGAAAAGATTGGATGCCCACCAAAGCTACTAAGTATCATCACCTCGTGCCATGACAATATGAAAGGCACAATTCAACATGGTGGCTCTTCATCAGAGCCCTTTCCTATCCTGAGTGGTGTGAAACAGGGCTGTGTTCTCGCACCCACTCTTCTTGGGATTTTCTTCTCCCTGCTGCTTTCACATGCGTTCAAGTCCTCTTAAGAAGTAACTTTCCTCCACACAAGATGAGGGGGCAGGTTGTTCAACCTTGCCCGTCTAAGAGCGAAGTCCAAAGTCCGGAAAGTCCTCATCAGGGAACTGCTCTTTGCTGACGATGCTGCTTTAACATCTCACACTGAAGAGTGCCTGCAGAGTCTCATCGACAGGTTTGCGGCTGCCTGCAATGAATTTGGCCCAACCATCAGCCTCAAGAAAATGTACATCATGGGGCAGGACGTCAGAAATGTTCCATCCATCAATATTGGCGACCACGCTCTGGAAGTGGTTCAAGAGTTCACCTACCTAGGCTCAACTATCACCAGTAACCTGTCTGTCGATGCAGAAATCAACAAGCGCATGGGAAAGGCTTCCACTGCTATGTCCAAACTGGCTAAGAGATTGTGGGAAAATGGCGCACTGACACGGAACACAAAAGTCCGAGTGTATCAGGTCTGTGTCCTCAGTACCTTGCTCTGTGGCAGCGAGGCCTGGACAACGTATGTCAGCCAAGAGCGATGTCTCAATTCATTCCATCTTCGCTGCCTCCGGAGAATACTTGGCATCAGGTGGCAGGACCGTATCTCCAACACAGAAGTCCTTGAGGCGGCCAACATCCCCAGCTTGTGCACACGACTGAGTCAGCGGCGCCTGTGATGGCTTGGCCATGTGAGCCGCATGGAAGATGGCAGGATCCCCAAAGACACATTGTACAGCGAGCTCGCCACTGGTATCAGACCCACCGGCCATCCATGTCTCCGCTTTAAAGACGTCTGCAAACGTGACATGAAATCCTGTGACATTGATCACAAGTCGTGGGAGTCAGTTGCCAGCACTTTTCAGAGCTGGCGGGCAGCCATAAAGACGGGGCTAAAATGTGGCGAGTCGAAGAGACTTAGTAGTTGGTAGGAAAAAAGACAGAGGCGCAAGGGGAGAGCCAACTGTGTAACAGCCCCAACAAACAAATTTCTCTGCAGCACCTGTGGAAGAGCCTGTTACTCCAGAATTGGCCTTTATAGCCACTCCACGCGCTGCTTCACAAACCACTGACCACCTCCAGGCGCGTATCCATTGTCTCTCGAGATAAGGAGACCAAAGAGTATGATGGGGATTTCGATTTAATTCTCAATAGAATATCTGAGGATGTCCAGAAATACAAATTTAAGATAAAAAAGGGTGGAGACAAGTTGGTTAATGGGGCACATCTCTGCACCTGACGGTTAAATAAAAGACACAAAGAATTGAAGGATGAGATGGACAATTTACAGAAGGAAAATTCAGGTTGGTAGGAGAACATTGGCATCCTGTACAATCAGTTACTGTTGGATCAGGAGCCCCATGATGGAGTATATTATCCAGAGAGAAAATTATAACAAATACTGGACCAAAACACTGAGTTACAGGCAGAAACTCCCAGACTAGGGGAGGAGTTAGAAGATGTGAGGAGGGGCTATGAGGGAATTAGACCCGTGTTAAAGCTCTGCCTCCCCTGAAGCTGACCATACCCTGTGTTGAGATAAAATCTGACAGCTTCAGACAAAGTCAGACATCAGTGGGCAGTGGTGGCTGCTGTCTCCAAACACAAATCCAGATATCCCGGTTCTTCTTAGGGCAACACATTTGTGAGCCTCACAGTCTCTGCTCAACCTCCTCCATAAAAGGATGACAAGATAACTGGAAATTACCAGGGTGTGTGGTCACCTGGGCCTAAACTGCAGGCCAGTCTAAGAACAAGAGTGATATAGATGGGGTCAGTGAGCAACTAACCACAGTCACTGACAGTGAGAGAGATGTCACCACCACAACCACACAGAGGCTCCTTACCGCTGTTGAGGCCAGGGCTCTAAAGCAGGAACTGGGAATGGTGGATATGAGCAGAAGCTCCCTCGATCTGAGTGTTCTGTGTTCCAGTATCCAAATTATTTATATATATCAGAAAAATATCAGTGGTCCAAGTACTGCCCCTTGGGGAAACACCACTGTCTACCTTCCTCCAGTCTGAAAAAGCAACTGTTTTCCACAACTCACTGTTTTCTCTCATTAAGCCAGTTTGTTTTTTTATCCAAACTGACACTGACCCTCTTATTCCATGAGAATCAATGAACTGTCCAGCTGTCACAATCAGACTGTGAAAGAAACTACAAGTTCAGCTTAAAATCAAGTGTAATGCTAAATGCAATAGTTAACTAACTTTTGGAAGGAGATCAACTCTTCGATCTCTTAAAATTCAGTCACTCATTAACTGTATTGTGTTTAGTACTCTGTACAAGTATTAATCCCTAAAACTGGACTCTGTGCAACTTACTGTATTTAGGGTTTTGGAAGAGAATTCCAGAGCTAAGGGAAGAGAACAGAAAGTGCTGGAAATACTCAGCTGGTCTGGCAGCATCGGTGTAGAGAGAAACACTGTTAATGTTTCAGATCTGTGACCCTTCATCAGAACTGGTAAACGTCATAAATGATGATGTATAAGCTTGAGATGGTGAGACCATGGACGTCCTTCTTTCCACCACCCCCAATCCCTCACCCAATCCTCCCCTTCGTATTTTATACTTTCCAATGACACCCCAAAACTGCCAGCTTCCCAGTCACAGCAGCTCCAGGAGACTGAGAGAGAGCAGCAGCACAGCACTGATGCTGATTCCCCATCACTCCGTCTGATACTCAGAGTCACCAGATCAAATACTTCCACTGTGTGTACCTTAGAGGCTGGTATAGAGTCGGAATCAGCACGGGGTGAGTCACCGAGCACGAGTGAGCTGCAGCCAGGCCACGGGTAAAGGATAGTTTATGTGTCAGCTCACCAGAGGGCGAGGTCACGAACGAGTTATAATACACAGGACTCAGATGTGAACATTGCTGGAGCTGCTGCCCATGTCGATGTTGTGCAGTCTGAATCTGAGTCCTCAAACCCAGAGCTGCTCGAGGAGGTCCTGCAAGGCCATCTACAGTCTCCCTCAGTGAAAGTCAACAGCCTTCCACCAGCCATGCTGCAGCCACTGGGGAAACACAATGTAGGAGAACTAGGCATGTTGAGGTAATCCATCAGACAGGCACTAAGGGAATACACAAGGGTGAATAATTCAGTTTTGTATGTATAATTGGATGTGTTGTTGGATGACGATGTTAATGAAAAGGTTCTTGTTGGTGTTTTTTATTGCAGGATGGTGACCGAGGGGTCACTGTGATGGGGCGTCTCAGATGGGTGTAATGGTGGAGAATAGGGGATCCATGGAGGGAAAGGGAAGTTGTCCGATGAGAGCTGGAGTCATAGCAAACACTCCCCAACAGCCTTTCCGGGTCGAAGGCATCCAGGAAATATCCTCCTTACCTCCTCCTCCTTCTGAGTTGGCCTCCATATTCCTGGTGCCAATGACTGTCTCCTCATGACGGTGATGATATGAAGGGTGCAGCAGAACACCATGAACTTGGACACCTGCTCCAGTGTGTACTGGAGGGCTCCCCCTGAGCGGTTCAGACATCAGAAGCATTGCTTCATCTGGTGGTTTTGTGTGGCAGAGGGGAGTGTCCAGAGTTTGGAGGTCATGAGCCACATTCTGGTTCTGCATGGAGGCCCGAAGTGTTGGGACCAGCTGACTGCTTCAGAATGAAGGGATGGTGGCTGCTGCCAGGATAGTGGACATTCACCAACATGATGTACTGGGCATGCTCACACACCAACTGTACATTAATAGAGTGAGAGTTATTTCAGTTCTTGTCCCTCTCCCCGTTGACATGGGGACCCCGCACAGACATCTACACCATCAGGAATCCCGCTATCCTGACAAAGCCACGGAACCTCTCATCCTGCATCTCCCTGCTGAGGTAGCAGACAGTATAATTCAACTTACCCGACATAGATGGCCTCCGTCACACAGCAGATACATCAACAGACAACATAGAGAGAGATAATAGATATGCCACCCGCTCTTTCCTGGACAGATCCACATAAGAACATAGAAACTAGGAGCAGGAGTAGGCAATTCCACCCCTCCAGCCTGCCCCAACATTCAATACGATCATTGCTGATCTCATCTCGGCCTCAACACCACTTTTCTGCCAATTCTCCATCACCCTTCAACCCATTTCTAATTAAAAATCTGTCTATCTCCTCCTTAAGGTTACTTAATGTCCCGGCATCCACCACACTCTGGAGTAGTGAATTCCACAGACTTACGACTGATTGAGAGAATAAATTTCTCTTCATATCTGTTTTAAATCTGGTATGCCTTATCGTAAAACTATGACCTCTCGTTCTAGATTGCCCCACAAGAGGAAACATCTTCTCTACGTCTACTTTATCAATCCCTTAATCATCGTATATACCTCTATTAGATTTCCTCTTATTGTTCTAAACTCTGGAGAGTAAATGCATAAACTGCTCAATCTCTCTCCATAAGAAAAACCCCTCATCCCTGGAATCAATCTAGTGACCCTCCTATGAACTGCCTCCAATGCAACTACATCGATCCTCAAGTCAGGAGACTAAAACTATACGCAATACTCCAGGTGCCGTCTCATTAATGCCTTGTACAGTTGCAGCAACACTTCCCTACTTTTATATTCTATTCCTTTAGCAATAAATGCCAAAATTCCATTTGCCTTCCTTATCACCTGCTGTACCTGCAAACAGGCTTTCTGTGATTCATGCACGAGGACACTCAGATCCCTCTGCACCGAAGTACTCTGAAGTTTCTCTCCATTTAGATAATAATTTACCTTTCTATTTTTCTGACCAATATTGAGAACCTCACACTTAACCAGGTTAAACTCCATCTGCCAAATTTTGGCCCATTCACCTAATCTATCCATTTTAATTTGTAAATTTCTTATGTATTTATTGCAACTTACTATCCAATCTATTTTAGTGTCATCTTCAAATGTGGCTATAGTACCTTCTATCCCTTCATCCAAGTCATTAATATAGATTGTAAATAGTTGGGGCCCAAGGACGAACCTTCTGGCACCCCAGTAATACATCTTGCCAACCAGAAAAAGATCCATTAATCCCGACTCTCGGTTTTCTGTTGGTTAGCCAATCCTCAATCCAAGCTAATATATTGCCCCTAACCCCATGTGACCTTACCTTGTGTATTAACCTTTCGTGTGGCACCTTAACAAATGCCTTCTGGAAGTCCAGAGATACTCCATGCACAGGATCCCCATTTTCCACATTTCTTGTCACAGCTTCGAAGCACTCTAGCAAATTCGTCAAACAGGATTTACCCTTCATAAAACCATGCTGACTCTGATGGGTTGCGTTTTGACTTTCTTAAAGTCCTGTTATTACTTCCTTAACAGTGGATTCTAACAATTTCCCAACAATAGATGTTAAACTAATTGGACTAGTATTTCCTACTTTCTGTCTCCCTCCCTTTTTGAATAAGGGTGTTATACTGTTTTTTTTCCAATCCACTGGAACCTTTCCTGCATCCAGGGAATTTTGGAATATTGTAACCAATGGATCCACTATCTCCGCTGTCATATCCTTTAAGATCCTAGGATGTAGGCCATCAGGCCCTGGAGACTTGTCTAACTTCAATCCCAATAGTTTGTTCAGTACTTCTTCCGTAGTGATTTTCTTTTATTCATTCATGGGATGTTGGGTCGCTGACCAGGCCAACATTTATTGCCCATCCCTAATTGCTCTTGGGAAGGTGGTGGTGAGCTGCCTTCTTAAACCACTCCAGCCCATGTGGCGTAGGTACACATACAGTGCTGTTAGGAAGGGTCTTCCAGGATTTTGACCCAGCGACAGTGAAGGAACGGCAATATAGTTCCAAGTCAGGATGGTGTGTGACTTGGAGAGGAACTTGCAGGTGGTGATGTTCCCATGTATTTGCTGCCCTTGTCCTTCTAGTTGGTAGAGGTCGCGGGTTTGGAAGGTGCTGTCTAAGGAGCCTTGGTGCATTGCTGCATTTCATCTTGTAGATGGTACACACTGCTGCCACTTGGCGTTGGTGGTGAATGGAGTGAATGTTTGTGGATGACGTGCCAGTCAAGCGGGCTGCTTTGTTCTGGATGGTGTCGAGTTTCTTGCATGTTGTTGGAGCTTCACCCATCCAGGCAAGTGGAGAGTATTCCATCACACTCCTGACTTGTGCCTTGTAGATGGTGGACTGGCATTGGGGAGTCAGGAGGTGAGTAACTCGCCTCGGGATTCCGAGCCTTTGACCTGCTCTTGTAGCCACGGTATTTATATGGCTACTCCAGTTCAATTTCTGGTCAATGGTAGCCCTTAGGATGTTGATAGTGGTGGATTCAGCGATGGTAATGCCGTTGAACAAAGAACAAAGAACAAAGAAAATTACAGCACAGGAACAGGCCCTTCGGCCCTCCAAGCCTACGCCGATCCAAATCCTCTATCTAAACCTGTCGCCTATTTTCTAAGGGTCTGTATCTCTTTACTTCCTGCCCATTCATGTATCTGTCTAGATACATCTTAAAAGACGCTATCGTGCCCGCGTCTACCACCTCCGCTGGCAATGCGTTCCAGGCACCCACCACCCTCTGCGTAAAGAATTTTCCACGCATCTCCCCCCTAAACTTTTCCCCTTTCAGTTTGAACTCGTGTCCCCTTGTAATGTCAAGGGGAGATGGTTAGATTCTCTCTTGTTGGAGATGGTCATTGCCTGGCACTTGTGTGGCACGAATATGACTTGCCCTTATCAGCCCAAGCCTGGATATTGTCCAGGTCTTGCTGCATATCTACACAGATTGCTTCAGTATCTGAAGAGTCACGATTGGTGCTGAACATTATACAGTCATCAGCGAACATCCCCACTTCAGACCTGATGGTTGAAGGAAGGTCATTGATGAAGCAGCTGAAGATGGTTGGGCCGAGGACACTACACTGAGGAACTCCTGCAGTGATTTCCTGGAGCTCAGATGATTGACCTCCAACAACCACAACCATCTTCCTTTGCGCTAGGTATGACTCCAGCCAGCGGAGGGTTTTCCCCTGATTCCCATTGACCTCAGTTTTGTGAGGGCTCCTTGATGCCATACTCGGCCAAATGCTGCCCTGGTGTCAAGGTCAGTCACTCTCACCTCACCTCTTGAGTTCTACTCTTTTGTCCATGTTTGAACCAAAGCTGTAATGAGGTCAGGAGCTGAGTGGCCCTGGTGGAACCCAAACTGAGCGTCACTGAGTAAGTTGTTGCTAAGCAAGTGCTGCTTGATGGCACTGTTGATGACACCTTCCATCACTTTACTGATGATTGAGAGGAGGCTGATGGGGCGTTAATTGGCCGGGTTGCATTTGTCATGCCTTTTGTGTACAGGACATTCCTGGGCAATTTTCCACATTGCAGGGTAGATCCAGTGTTGTAGCTGTACTGGAACAGCTTGGCTAGGGGCACGGCAAGTTCTGGAGCACAGGTCTTCAGTACTATTGCCGGAATATTTTCAGGGCCCATAGCTTTTGCAGTATCCAGTGCCTTCCGTCGCTTCTTGATATCATGCAGTGTGATTCGAATTGGCTGAAGTCTGGCATCTGTGATGCTGGGGAGTTCAGGAGGAGGCCGAGATGGGTCATCAACTTGGCACTTCTGGCTGAAGATTGTTGCAAATGCTTCAGCCTTATCTTTCACACTGATGTGCTGGGATCCCCCATCATTGAGGATGGGGATATTTGTGGAGCCACCTCCTCCAGTGAGTTGTTTAATTGTCCACCACCATTCTCGACTGGATGTGGCAGGACTGCAGAGCTTACATCTGATCCGTTGGTTATGAGATCGCTTTGCTCTGTCTATCTCATGCTGCTTATGCATTTTGGCATGCATGTAGTCCTGTGTTGTAGCTTCACCAGGTTGCAACCTCATTTTGAGGTATGCCTGTTGCTGCTCCTGGCATGCCGTCCTGCAATCTTCACTGAACCAAGGTTGGTCTCCTGGCTTGACGGTAATGGTAGAGTGGGGGATATGCCGGGCCATGAGGTTACAGATTGTGGTTGAGTACAATTCTGCTGCTGCTGATGGCCCACAGTGCCTCATGTATGCCCAGTTTTGCATTGCTAGATCTGTTGGAAATCTATCCCATTCAGCACGGTGATAGTGCCACACAACACGAT